>NW_009698099.1:0-2418 GCF_000703405.1 Apaloderma vittatum | reverse complement strand
GACGGGGACATCTGACTGAGCCGGGGGCTGCAGTCGTGCTCCAGACCAGGAGAAAAGCAAGGCGGCTGTTCATAAGGAGAGTGGGCGTGAAACCCTTTCTGCTAGTTCAAACTGCTTTGGTACTCCTACAACTGCCTGCACGTTAAGGAGATTATGCTGTCTTAACACTAGCAGGTTGGATCGTTTCATTACACCACTATAAATAAATGCATACCTTATTTTATACATCTTAATTTTCTACATTTTTTTCAGCACCATTGAACTATTTAATCAAATTTGTAACAAAAAAAAAATCGTATTACTCACAAGTAAATAAATTTCTTCAACTCTGTTTGTCCATCCCAGCATGCACAGCCAGCACTGTCACCCAAGGGAAGGTCTGCAAGACCCAGCTACCAGCTGAGAAGCAACAAATGTAGCCTGAGCTTCACCAGGAAGGTATCGGCCAGGAAGCAGATACTATTTTCTGCACTTTAACTCGTCAGAATTTTGTACTAACTTGGAAGTGCAAAGAAACTTTATAAAATAACCAGGTCTCAGAACAGTTATAAAAATATCTTCATCTGCACCTGGAGCAGAAGCAGCAGGCTAGGTAGGGCACAAAGCACAGGTGGAGCATCTTTCCTTCAAAAAACAGGACAAACTCACACAGCTGCATTCAGTGCCACATCCAAGTGGCCTCCAGCTCTCACCGCCCCGCCACCACATCACAAACATTGCACACAAGTGACGGGATGGTTATCTCCTAACAGTGTCCCTGAAGGAAGAGTTCCAGCCTTCTCATCAGGCAGGAAAAAAAAAAAAAAAAGGAGTTTCTGGCAAGGATTGCCAAGTAATAGCATAGTCAAGCTGTAGTCTAGTTAGTAAACAGCACGAAAGCGCCCCAGGACAGGAGCCTTATTCTGGTCTTGGCCTTGCAATGACCACACACCAGTACAGACTGCTGCACTGCCATGGCTGTATGGTGACTGCACAGCACTTCTGGCAGGATCAGGGTAGGAACTGCTACTAGGTTGTTAGGTTCTCCCATCTAACCTCTGATTACTGCTTTAGATTTAAAGGCAATTTGATATAGTGCAGATAAATAACATCCAATGCTTCATCAGGCACCTATAAAATTGTTCAGCTTCAGTGAGTGGACTTGATGAATTGCAAACTTTGAGCGGGATGTCACCTTCATAGGAGCATCACAAGACCACCTATTCATGCTGTGGCAGCCTCACCCGCATGTTGCGAGGATGACAAAATGGAGCCTGCTGGAGCCACCCCCCGGAGACCCCTTGGGCACAGAGGCAACTGAGGCTGCTCAGAAAACAACAGATTAAGGGAAAACACCACCTTGGGCAGCGAGGCTATGTCACCTGCTGGTCAAGAGCTCATCAAAATCAGAAAAAAATTTTAAAAATGAGTAGGCAGCTATTTGGCTCACAGGAGGTATTTTTCACTTTTAGCAGGGCAAGGTGCTTACCGCTCCTAGCAAGGGCTTGGCTGAGGACTCTGCATGTTAGGCCATGGGAGCTTGTTGTCGCAATATAGGAGGGTTTTGCCACAGCTTGTCCAGGCTGGGATTGATTGCAAGATGTGGTTTCTAGCTTCTGCTCTGCTACATCTCTGGCACCCTCACCTTTGGAGACAAGGCAAATTTTGCTTTAAATATGCACTGGCAGATCAATCCTCTGTGTATTATTTCTGTTCATGTAATGCATGCAATTCAACCTGCAACATATATGGACTGTAACACTTTCATAAATCATCATTTTACATAGCACATCCTGCTCCTGTGAGCTAACCTTGTCTTCAGAGCTGACAATTCCCTACATCATCGCTTTGAAGCACTGAAATGGTGAGATAGAAATCTACTGAGCTAGAACATATCTCTGAACATAAGTATATAAATACTGTACAGTGCATCTGAAGTTGATTTATTAAATAGTCAGGAGTTAAAATCTCAATATATTAGCAAAAATAACTAGACCTTTAAAGCCAAGAAGCCCTTAGGCTGCAATGAAAATCACTGATGTAGGAAAAGCATCTGTATTTCTATCACAGTGCGATCACACACATAAAAAATCAGCAAACTATTCTGCCTTTCCTGCAAATTAAAGAAAGAAAAAGCGATTTTGTATCAGCTGCAAGACATGCTTACTAGTAAAACGTTTGCATTTTAACTTTCAGTTATTAGTGATTCAACTTTATATCGCAGCCACAAAAATAATAACAAAAATAACAGGTCCTCGCCCGGAAGGTTCTGGCAGCTTGCGAGGGTGGCTTCTCTCCCGCTCGGCCGGTGTAACGCGGAGGTGCCGGCAGCAGCCGGGGCTCCGCGGCGCGGAGGGAGCTCTGCCCGCCCAGTCCAGCGCGTAGCTGGGGTCCCAGGGTGCCGCTTACCTGCAAGGCGGCGGAGGGGTGGGCAGGGGA
>NW_009698098.1:270-34835 GCF_000703405.1 Apaloderma vittatum | reverse complement strand
CTGAATTGTTCTATGATTCTATGATTCAGCACGAAATGCAGACTTCAGGCTTCAGAATCCAGTCTTTCAACTTGCCCACCTGTAGTTTCACAAAATACCTGATAAAAGGATGGAAGAAATTTTACTTTAACAATCATCTTATATTGTAATTTGCTAGGACTTAACTGGTTTTTTTAGATGGCCATAAGGGAAGAAGCACAAAAAGACAATGAAACCTGGCCAGCAGATACATTTCAAAGCAGAGAATGGCTTGTGGAACAAAGCAACATACATTGTTCCCTGTCCTGTCAAATGGAGAATTTAATGTGGTAATTGCAGCACAAGGAGAAATAGCATTTATGGTAGTTTGTTTAGGCTAAATGTAACAAAGCAGAGTGGGTTTAATTTGTTGTGCAGACATATCTTGTGAAAGTTGCCATTTGAAAAAAAAAACAAATTAACCTGTGGTATTGATAAATCACATGAAATACACGGAAACTTTGGGATTTGCCCTGTTGGCCTTTAATGCTGAGACACCAAGTTTTCAGAGATTGCTCTTTCTGTAACAACACAGTAATGACTGTTTAGCTTTTTAGAGAAACTTTTTTCAATTGCTTATTTCATCAATGTTCACCTGTAAATCAAGGTACTTTATTAGTACAGGATAAACTTAGCCTGCCGATGTCCTTTTATCCCTGTAGTACTTATCCGCATTTAACAACTTGTTGCAGTTAGCAATCAGTAAGTACACCTTGGAGTGTTTTAGGATGACTGACATAACTGGACTCTAAATGATGAAATTTCACAACTCTGTTAAATCTAGACTTGAGGAAATAACTTTGCTCAATAAAATTATTAATCAGGAATTGAATAAAAAGTTGCCTGCTCGAGTAGGTGACTGTTACCTGTGAGGCTGTGTAGCGTCAGTAGCCTTCATACGCCAACGCGTCTAATCAAATAGAGGTAAAAATATTACACAAGGGGAAGGAGAGGAGACAGCACTAGTTTATGTACGCTCAACACTCACTGAAGAAGAGAGAAAATGCCAGTCACATCAAAAACTGTTTAAAGCAGCTGGATATGGTTCTAATAGTACTTTTCACCAGGGATGCTGTAAAGTCACATCTGATCATAAAATTAGAAGGCAAAGCAGTCTGCAAGACAGTATAACCCTAACCTGAAAAGACTTGGTTGTACTTGTTTTCTGCAAGCCAAGGGAGCTCTTCACGGTAGTGGTGATTGAAAGGCATTTGCTGTGTTTGCAGAAGGAAGGTCACACGTGAGATGTAATAGATCCTGTGGAACACTTGTTTTGAACTTCAGATGGGTTTGCATGTTCATCGCTTCCTGGATTGAGGAGCTAGAAATATTTTCCATTGTCTATCAACCTGTGCGTTCTTGTGTATTGGGTGTTCTTGCTCTGTATAAATGTTTATATACTTGTGTGAAGGTAACTCTAAACATACACAGTGTTCTTTGCAACACACTAAGCCAAAGCAGAAACTGACATTTGTTGAAGCAAATAGATCAAATCCAAGTCAACTTTTGCTCTTTTGCTGAAAGAGCTTGAAGTCCTGCTAATCTTAAGAGCCCACTTGCTTTAGAAGTTGCTAGTCAGGAAGTCTTCCTACTTTATGCCCGTGAAACCACAAGTTTGGCGTAATGGAGACAAAAGCAAAGCCATTCGCTCTTATTGGATGAGGTATTACAGCTGTGCTAAAAGACAGTCAAAACTAAGACAACGTATTTGTTGTTGTGCTAGTGGCCCTGAAAAGACTGAAAAGGATAAAACAGAGGCTCATGAGATGGTTTAATGAAGATCAGGTTTGGATCTTAATAAAAAGGGTTTTGCAGTACTTGCACATACATGTGAATTACTGAAATAACTGTCTATTGGCAATTACCTTATCCTGTAATAACTAACACCCTGACAAGTGACTTAGTAATGGCACAAGGACTGTCCTGTCAATGGTTTTTGCAGCCAGACATTCAAAATGCAAATCAACTCTGAAATAGTTATTTAAAATCTCTTACCAAAACATTGAAAATTTATTTGATCCACTATATATATGGTATTTCTGTTCAAGGCGATAAACTCCTACATTTTATATTATAATTTCATGTAAAGGATGATGTGTATTTGCTATGAAAAACTTGCTTGTAAAGAATAAGTTAAATACATTGTTTCTCCTATTGTTGGCAGAGATGTTACCTTTTGACCTTCCTTTTGAGATTTTTTTTGAACATTTGATGCTTCTGATAATAGTTTAATATTACTTTTTTCACATTGATTAAATACACTTCATACATCACTGAACAATGAGTAACATTCAAATAAGGCTGTCCATTGAACTGCCTGAAAAAATGATAAAGTAAAAAATTAATCTCCAAAGTAAAGTCAAGCCTGAAATTGAAATCTTTGATGCATACATTTCATAATTAGTTCATTCTGCTATATCTAAAATGCAAATACAGTACTCTTAAAATAATTCAGATCTTCTCACATGGAGCATTAATGAATTGTTCTAGCTTCTGCATCTCTGATTTTGACAGATTCTGGGGTCGTGTGACTTTATTTTCTTTGTCAAGTTGCTGAATTTTCTTTTTTATAAGGTTACTTAAAATAGTCCTCCCTAACTCTTGTGTTGCTCTAACATTTGTTTCAGGCAGTGGATTCACCTGCATGTCAAGGGAAAAGAACTTCACAGAATATGTGCAGAATCAAATCAGAAGGATATAGTCAAAAAGTCTCCCTCTTGCTCTGCTATCAGCCACTAGTGCTAATTATTAATGGTCTAACTATTTGTAGGACCATTCTCTAAACTAGAATGGTCACGGGAGAGAGGGGAGGGATGTTGGGGGATTTTTTGCACATGTGCATGGTTTTTCTTTTGTGTTTACATGTTTTAGCTTTTCTCATTTTCCTGAAACCACAGCAGCATTAAGCAGGTGTTTGAGAACAGGCGGGAATGTTGTTGCCAAACCGTGCCTTACCAGCAAGCTTCTGCATTCTGCGTCTTTGCATTCATGCATCAAGATCTTGAGTGGCGGCATAAGAAATAGGACTTATTTGTTGTCTTTTGGCTTTTCTAGGCTTTAATTTGCGAGGTTTTCCAGATCAAGTTTTGAACGTATATCCCTAAATCTCACTTAGACATCTACATCATCCTCTGGATCTGACTGGGTTCCCATTTTATGTGAAAGTGCAAACCAGTTATCAGGAGAAAATCTTGCAAGATGTTGGGAATGGAAGGGTTAAGTCATGAGAATAAGCAGATAGTAATATTTGTGTCAGTACTAAAACAATAAATTGTTACTTTCAAGGGTGACAAAACTGCAGATAAATGATGCAGCCTTACTGATGAGCTAAAGGAAAATAAATCTTACATTCTACCCCAAAGGACATGGCCTTCCTCACCATACAAAAATAAGTGTTCTGAAGAAAATGTTAAATTTCAGCTTATGAATAAGAAAAGTCTTCATTTTATAACATCTAAGCAAGAAAAATAATTTTTGATGTTCATGAAATATTGACACATATATTCTGAGAAAATCTGTAAATAAGCTGATTAAAGCAGAAAGCCAGAAGGCTGACTCCCATGCAGCTATGGTGCAAATGTACTATTTTACTTGTCTGTTTCTTATTTACTCTAGTGTAAAACAATCATTTGTTTCACAAATATTTTTCCTGCAACTTAACAAAACAGCGTTCAAGATTATCGTGGAAAACTATGCACTGCAGGTGGTATAATAGTTATCTTCTTTTAAATATAGATGTTACTCTCATAACATCAGTAAGATAAAAGGTAAGGATACCAGTAGAGTACAGGCACAGCTGAAAATCAGAATGAAAATACTTTATAGAGATAGGTAAAATAGTTTCAGATTTCACAATGTACACCTAGAATAATCCTGTTGTTTGGCTAGTATCTGCATCTCAGAACTGGGCTTCAGGTGTGGGGTGTAGAATACAGTCAGAGGGGAAAATGTACTATCGTAACTACAACTTAAAATTTCAGAAAGTATTCTGGAGAGTGGAGTTGGGATAAATGGTCAAAGTGATCATCCTTCCTTCGAAAAGTAAGATGCTTACTGATTTTTATACAATCATGTAAGTTCTGTTACCCTAGGAATGTTTTGTAGCTAACCCTTCACAGCAGTAACAAAATAGTATCTGGTGACAACTGTGTGTATCTTTGTAGCTGTAGCTAGTTGTAGAAGTACAAGACTTGCCAAGAAGGCATGGGCAGCTGGAGCCAGAATTTCTGTGGATGGATGTTCTACTTCTGAAGAAGAAAAAAAATATAATAAGGAGCTGGAGGGAGAAACAGAAGGAAAAAGTGACAACGTGGAAAACAATTTAGATCATTATTTGTAAGTAAACTGGAACTGTCATATTGGCAGCTGTGATCCATAAATTTAAGCATAACAGAGGAAGTTATATGAAGTCATATATATAAAGACTGTAGATACTATACATCTTATTCGGAGTTGAAAGGTCTTTGTTTTGCACGGAATTTTTTGTTTTCTTTACTTTTCTTGGCCATTAAAAGATTAAATGTTGACCCTAAGTACCTAAGTGACAGAAGAAACAGGAAAATGTTAATATGTAAAAATATAAAAGTGTTTCTTAGCTATTACATATTAGGAATTTAGAAAGAACACGTGTTAGAAGGTGGTTAACACTCTTGACAGGTTCTTCTGTATTGCAAACTCTAAACTGTTTCCCCAAGAGCCACCTCGGGCCATTTGTTTCGTCAAGGTAAGAGTCAAGGATTTTTAAGTAACACTGACAGCACTAAATGCTCTGTTTTTTCTCAGCAGCCCAGTGGTTAACCACCTCAACAGTTAATCTCTAACAGTTAAAGAAATCACCCTTTGCTCAATGGCATAATTCCCATAAATCTTTAACCAACCCTATTATTGAAAAATAAAAGTATTATGCTTGTTTCAACATTTTACTATGCAAGTTCATTGAAATTCATTAAGCCACTCTAGTGTGAAACCGGAATAGCCCAGCTTCTTCTGAAAACAATTAAATTCTTGTAAGAGCCGAGGTAGGCAGAGGGCAATGAAAGCCGGTCGAATGAACAGCAAGTGCCGAAAGGAGCTGCACTTAGCGCAGGGAGCAAGAGGTGGCGATGTCTTCCTACGCGTGAGGAGAGTGAGCCCCGGCACCGCGCTCCAGAACGGTTGTAAATCACACATTGAACGCATGGAAATTCAGCATAAGAATCGTTTTCCAGAAACTCAGTGCATGCGTCACGTACGGCTAAATGTTAATTTTAGCAGCAGATCAGACTGCAAAAGACTTTTACATATTCAGTGTTTAAATACCAAAACACCCCGAAGCCTTTCCCTGCGAAGGTCATTCTCTTAGTTTAATTACTGTGTGGCCTTTGAGCCCAGAAGATGATACGATGTGAAAAGAGTAATGGGAAAAAATATACTCCCCAAGGAATGCTGTTAATACAAAGGATTTTACCTGTTTGGAAAAGATGCAGCACACAGGTCTGTGAAAGGTGAAGAGGCTAATTTTGCTGCTTGCTGTAAAAGACTCCATAAATCTCCTGTGCAGCAACTGCACATGTACTTGGCCTTTGCATGTGAGTGTGAGGAGGTAGTTCCTAGCAGAATGAAAGACCTTGCACTTGGAGTGCCTGTAGAAACACAGGGCAAGCTGTGAGACCTTGACTTCCTTGAGTATCTGCAGTTAGGGGCCCATGTGAATTGCTATAATTTCTTCTGGCTTGTCCATAAAGCAGAGCAACTGGGAGATCAATCATTTAGCCAGACTATTACTGCTCCACAGCCAAATTCCTTCCGCATCAGAAACTATACTGAGCTCTAGTTCCTAGTAAGGAGTGTTCATGGATTAATATACTACTATTGGAGAAAAAAAAATACATATGTATACACACACACATATAAAAAACAATCCTTAGATGAAACCCTGAGTGTCCTATAGAGAAAAAAGGCCTGCCATGCACTGTAGAATACATATTTCACCATTTTGTGTAAGATATGGGTACACCTTTTCATTTTTTTTTAATTTCATAAGCGTTTTACGTACAGAGTCAAACTACAAAGCAGATTCTCGCTTTCTGAAATACAAATGCTCCTGGCAAGAAAGTGTTGGTGAATTTGATGATAGGATCCATCCCAAAAAGATGAGAGTGCAGAACCATTTGATGATGATGAACCGCTGAAAATCCCAAGGCAATGATCACTTTATACTCTCTTTGGAGTATTTTCCCATCCAGTTCCTATTCTGCTATTTTTGTTTTTCTTTTTAAATCCAGCCTTCCTATACTTCTCCTTGCCCACAAGTATGCATTATACTTACTTTCCTGATTTTGTTCTCATAAGAAGGTTAGAAACCTGGTCCTCAAAAAGTAGAGACTCTGAAGACTACCATTTCTATATAACAATATTCTAAGTTCACAGAGCATTTTGTCAACTTGAAATTCAGCTGTTTATTCAGATCTCAATCAAAGCTTTCTACGGGACTTTAAGGAAGTGCAACACAGCAGCTTGAGTTCAGAGACTGTTACAAACCATTCCTTCCCAGACCCTGTTTTGGAGAGTGTGGGGTCCTGACCTGGGTGTTAAGACTGAGGTTATTTAAGTAGAAAAGTCACCGGATGACTGCAGCCACACCGGCTGTGCAAAGAGGTTGGCTTGTGTTTTAAAGGCTCAGTGTTATGAAAGCAAACTCCTTTTATTATTTCTCTGAAAATAAATGCAACTTTAGGGACAGTTGTGTTTGAGAGACACATAGGTTTAATGCTTTAATAGGCTATCAATATTCTTCTGTCATTTTCTTACTTTATTAGCCTCTATTTCCTGCAAAGAATCTCGCAAATGAATTTGTAGAAAGCTAATGTGTTGGTCTAATGATGGATTGCTTTCAAGACTGATCTTAAGGAACTTTCTTCCCATCCAGTGAATGAATCATTGTCATTCAGTAGTGGCCTGCTGGACAGACGCGAGAAGTGCTCTTTGCTTTAAAGCTTTCCCAACATGAGGAATGATCTTGGACCTCAATATAATGAAATGAAAATATGGTACAGTTATAGAGGCTCAGGTGAGTATTAATATAATAAATCCCAGACACCATCCTTCAAAAACGGAGAGAAGATATCAGCATGTGTGCACCATTTACCTTTTATCAGAGACATACTGAACACACTGGAAATGCCGATAGTTTTATAGATTGCTGTGCAGTTTACTACTCTTTTCTCTACTTCTTTCCCTTAAGAGATGAAATCCACAGCAGCAGCATGACAGAAGATACATTAAATCAGTTGATCTACGAAGAGAAGAACTTCATCTTTCTGCAGCAACAACAGAAATTCAAAGTAAGTATCTTGAGTAAAGGCGTCGGACTGTAACAGCAGCATTTCCTTTCTGTTTCCTGTAAATAAAAACAAGTCCACGATCCTGAAGATTTGTATGTCCCCAAGATTAAAAATTATTGATGTTAGAAGCTATACCATACTCTTTAGTGCAAATATTGCATTGTTGTAGCACCATCTGCCCAAAAAACTAAATAACAGTAACTTGAAATAAAGAAAATGTTAATAAAGTTAATTCAGCTTTAACCACATATATGTACAGGAACATTCATTGAACTTTAAAAACAGATATCCCATTAGCAGGAAATAACAAATTTTACAGGACTGAAATGTCTTATCAAATTTAAAAAGCAGCTAAAATCTTCTTTTCTAGATTGCCAACAGTATCTATATACACGGCAGAAGTGAAAATAGCCACTATTCCAATAAACTGCAATTTTGACAGAAGTAGTTTTAAATGTTAGACTTGATTTTAGAAATTTGCTGTTTGAATAGTGTTCCTATTGCAAAATATGGAGCCTGATGATATTTCTTTCCTTTTTTATTCAAGAATGATTTCCTTACTTTGGAAGCTGAAAATAATGTTGCACCTTCTACAAGGAGTTCTGTCCTCTTTATGGACTGAAATTATCTCACAGACTGTCTCAGAATAGACCTCTGCAGCTATGAACCATAAAGCAGTAAATATAATTCCATGTAATATGGAGATGGCTGCTAAAATGAGCAGTTCTTGCTGACCAAAGCCTTTGGAAGGTAACAATTCCCAAAGTCAGTTGTAACGACCCATCGCTGCTGCCAGCTGCTCATTCCTTGTCTCTTCTTCCATTATTACAAAGCTTTTTAAAACTTTCCTGTCAACTTAAAATTAATTACTTACATTATTGCTAATAAACCCACTAAGAAGAAATACACGATCAGTATTGGAGAGCTTACCAGCTCATCCCTCTCAGGATGTAAAGAAGCCTAAGCTGCCAAGTAGGAAAAGTATTAAAACATCTAGTTTTGAATGTCTGTAAGTTGACAAAATCACAGAATTTAACTCATGTTCAAAGATAGCCACAATAGCATCATGGGCTGTGAACGAACACAGAGGAATGTGAAGGAAAAGCTAAAATCTGCGATGCTCTTGAAGGAATGACTGTGATGGACATTGCAGGTAAGACAATCTCAAAAAGTCTCAGTTAACTCTTTTTCTGTGAAATTGCATATGGAATAGTTATTATACAGCTGCAGTACTTTGTTGCAGAGCTGAAAGAAGGCCCTTTCTAAATAAAAAGCTTTGAACTATCTTTAGAATTCCTTTACCTCAATTTTCACTTTCTCATGGAAAAATTAACACTATTAGAAAAAATATCGTTGAATAAACATTCTATTTATTCTTATTTTTTGATAGACTGGTTTTATAATCCTATCTTTCAAAATACCTCTTTTGGACTAAGAATGAATTGCACTAGGTGTAGACATTACCGTGAAACACTTGTGAAAAGTTGAAGGGAATAGTCCTATAAGGCCAGAGCTCTACACTATCCAGAGCAATGATGTGCCTAATTTGAGAGCATAATTAATGTCACTGTATGTACAAATTATACCAGTTGCTGCCTAACTGACCATTACTTTTACGAATTTTCAATCTGTGTACACAACCGCAGTCATTGCGCAGGTTAATTAAACGCTATTGAAAATCAGACTTGGTGTAAAGGTTATATTAAACAAATATCAGACTACTTAAAATTATTAATTGTTCAATATTGCATGAAAGATACACATTTCAGAATAAGTTTCAGAAATATTTTTATTATATTACTGTTAATCATTTCTTTTGCTTATGTGGTTTACCTGTGAGTATGTAAAGATTGATTGTTCGTAATACCTTTAAAATAATTGGGAGAACATAAGACTATGGGGATTGTGAATCCATTTTACATGCTAGTCAACTGAGAGAGTAAGAAAAAAGAAATAAAGATTTGAGATTAGCACAAGAGATACGAGCTGAATTAAATCAAGGAACTACAAAGTGAATTCCTCGATTCCCTGCTACCCTTTTGGTAGCAGGGGAAAAAAAATTCTTTGTGTTATAAATACAAGTATTTTCACTTCTTACAAGAACTTTTGAGCCTCCTTAATATTGTGCATTATTAAATTTTGAATTCTATGTATTTTTTAAAATTAACTGCTCAATTAGACAGGAATTTTTCTACTGATGCTCTTTAAAGATTCAGATAAAATTCATTGTATTAGCATTAATAATGTGTGACGGTTATTTGAAAGACACTGTTCTTTGTATACCTCCTTACAGCACAGAGAACATATGTTTAAAAAAAGGACATGCTGATTTATCTAGTATTTTCTCTTACAACATCCTACTAGGGCTATCTATGCAATGGTTTAAGAAGGCAAATTTGAGACTTGGCCAAATACTGGACTTGGTGAGCTAAAGAGGAGATCCGACACTTTTCTTTGTAAGTAACGCTAATTTGGATGATCATAGTGGTTACATGCTTGGACCTACCTAGTTTGTGCACTTAAATATCTTTTACCTTTCGTTGTGATAAGTGCAATGAGAGGAAAAAGCAGACTTTGGACAACCGACTCGTGAAGTCTCTCATTTGTTTTAAATATTCTATTCTATTGTTGATATAAGAGTGTCCCTGTATAAATTGTTAAAGTAAAACACTTGTGATCCAGAACCCAGTGTCAAACGGTTAGCTCTAGTCAAACTCTGGAGAAATTACACCTTTTAATCTGCTTCTGAGATGTTATTTCCTTAAGTTTCAATAACATATAAAAGTATGAAGTATTGCAATATTGGACGCTTTTGCATCTGTATATACCATTCTGTGTCACACAGGTTTAGCCATAACGTAAGTCTGAACCAAAAAGGTGTAGATTTAAAAACTGCCATCTTCATACTACAGATAACCACTGCTGTCACTGAAAAGTAGTGGATGAATAAATCCAAGCCTTTTAATCTCCCTGGCATTATAATATCAAATGTTCTGAAAAATAAAAACATCAACTGAGGAGTTGCTGCACACTATGCTTTGGTCTTTTATCCACTTAATAGTACAGTAAGATAGTAGTCTTAGGAGTTGTTACTGTTAATGTGCAAAAGCCTTGTATTGTGTTTGAATTAAGGTTGTGCTGCCAATCAAAAGCGAAATTCGATCCCATTGAAATGCACGGGATCTTCAAAACCTGAAGAACAAGGAAATGAAATGATTTGGCTGCCAATAATGGTTTTCTTATACCATATAACAGGTACAAATAGCCTATGTGGAACACAAGCACGCTGCAGGAAACAAACTATATAATTCACAGCCATGCTGTTACTACACACTGCCTTCCCCTAATAAAATCCATGATTTTGTGCCAGAATAGACCTATTCCCAAATTACAACACTGCTCCCTTACCAAGAATGTAATGCTGGAGCGTGAAAAGGCATTGCTAAATTTATCCTATATGAGGCAAGGAAAGAGATTTGGCAGGTGTGGGACCAGGGACATGGAGTCATGAGCGAGCCGTGACGTGGTGATGGGGAAGCATATGTACTGCTGATGTTTTTCAGTTTTCATGGTTTTGCTCTTCTTGCCTGTATGCTATGTATAGTCTAACCAGAATGACCAAAATGGATGGACAATCAAGTGATTTTGGGGAGGGAAGTAGATAGGTTCTCTTTATAAGATAGCTAACAATGGTTCAGGTTCACGGATATCAGAGAAACACAGCATCCTTACGCCCCCCAGACAGATGAAGAACAAAATGGCTAAATGGTTTTATGGAGAGCACAACAGGAAAGGTAACTGTTTTTCCCTTTGTTAAAGATCCCCACTGTTGTCCATTCTTTAGCAGTTTCCTAGGCAGGTTTAATAATTTCTGGAATTTCCTACTCTTCCGTGAAGTAATTTTGGATTCGTCAAAGACCATCTTCATCTAAAAAAACTAAGATTCATGACCTGTACAAAATCCATTCTTAAGGCTCCTCAGCCTCTTCAGAAAACATTACTGGTGGCATGTATCAAAAAGCGGTCTTATATTCTGGTCCTGATCTTTAAAAAAATTGTTTTCCTTTTCTGCAAAGAATTATAGTACTATTTTCCTTCCTGTGATTAACCAAACAATTATAAAACCCTATAGAAAAAAATGAGACTTCTACTATACTGGATAAAAAGTTGCTTTTCTGTAATTTTAGTATAAATGGTTTTCAATAAAAATCTCAAAGAAGGCTTACTTAGATTTTCTTTTCTAATCCTTTAAGATTTCTATAGTGCACCTCCTTTATCTTGCAGCAGTAATGGTTCATATTTGATAATATTTACATTCACCTGTACATCAGTTGTAGTACAAAGAATTTCTTTAAACATCCAGAGAGAGAGGGGACATCTTGCTGTTTTTTCATTATGGACAGTTCTGCAGTGTAACCACCTACCCCTCTGGTGGTATTGTTTGTTACTATTACTATTATCATCTCATGATGTAACTACTGTAACTCAAACTTTTATCTAAATTGTGATTTATTAACATCCAATATGTGAATAAACGGAGTGTATGTATTTTTAGTTAGTAAGATCAGAATAAATTCTTTATTCCAGCATGTTACAAGCTTTCTTTGCTTTCCTGAAAAAACAAGAAAAGCAAGAATGGAAAGAAAATCACCATTATCCGTAATGACTCCGCACAGTTTAGACATCATAGCTGGTTCTTTGTGTACATGCCTAGAAAGCTAAAAGGAGTATGAGTTTCCTGTGGAGAACTACTTTTCTGACTGACAGGTTGGCATTTGCTGTGCATCTCGGCCCCTCTGCAGACCAGGAAGAAAAGCTGGGTGGGGACTGCCCTGGTGTGGGTGGCTGGGTCGTGGCTGGGTCGCTGCCTCTGGGCACAGAAAGGCGAGGAGGAGCCATTGCCTTTACCCGGGGGGAAAGCTGCTTCTGCCTTATCTACCCCATGTCTATTTTTACGTAATTTTTCAGAAGACAATATACCCAAGTCCTTTATTTGTCTGTCAGGGTGGATTGAAATTAGCCATAAGATCTGAGGGGGGTTATGGGAAAGAGCAGCAGACAGAAGACCACACCTAGTGCTCTCGTACGAGCCTTATTTCTGTAGGTTCTGAAGCCAGTTTTCTGATTGCTTTCATTTGTAAGAGCAAGAGCTTTAAGCAGTGGGTACATGTTATTAAGATGGCATAATACCATCTTCACTGCCTTACAAAAGTGTATAATACTAGAAAAGGAAATGTAGTAACTTATTTTAAATAAATGCAAAATTTTTTCTTCACTTTCAATTTTTTTTTGTAAATCTGCATTATACGTACAACTTCTTTAAGACACTTTCAATTATTTTTCACTCTTCATCTTTTTAAAATGTATTTTCAATAATAGCTCTGCTTGTACAGATTAGTATAAATCCATGTGAATTTATTAATGCAATCATAAGAAAGATATAGAAATACTATGTGTATTTCATGACATATTTGGAAATAAAAGCAAAGGTATTTATCTAGAAACTAATATATTTTTGAATTATCTATTTGCCACAAAACTCAGAAGGAGAAAGCTCCAGTTCTGTAACACACTGTTACTTGTGTGTTTAGGAATTTTTCTCGTAAGGTTGTAAGCTATAAATATTCTTGCAACTCCTTATACAGTCATACAGTTCTGCATTTAGACACGTACGGTTTTTGACCTAAAGAAGTCTCTGCACCATATGAAGCTCCTCACATACAGATTTTTGGCAAAAGTGATCTCTCAAGAGGCATTTGAATAATAATATTGTCTGTGTTGAGGAAATGAGCTTTTAGAAAGCAAGTTTAATTATTAGTTTTTTCAAATGAGGTATAATGTTTGGGCTTGATAAAAACAGAAGAAAAGAATTCATTGTAGTCATTATAAATACATTAGGTAACATAAAGCAACTGGCAGGCACTTGAATATTAAAATTTAGCAGATAACCTCAGTGTAGAAAAACTCAGCAGTTTAAATAATATAGTTAAGTACAGTTGTGTTTAATACTGCATAGCAGAATGGTTGTCAGTAATAGGTACTCTTCCAAGATGATATTTGATAGTGAGCGCAGGCTCACTATAATACAGAGGTATTTCAGCACACTTTATGTGCATCTACTACAATATAAAATATTTTTATGTTATTCAGGAACTTTATCAAATACTTTGATTTGTAAAGACTCATAGATACTGACTAGATAAATTCAACACATGCTATATTACATTATCAGTGAAGGCCTTAACAAGATACTCTAATATTCATGCAGTTTAGGCATAAATATATTTGGACTGATTAGAAGTCAGGAACTACGACCTTCACAGAGATTAAAAAAGAGTTATACAAACATGTGCGTGAATAATTACATACAGGACAGTAAAAGAGGCCTGATGGTTTCAGTGCTAATAACTCCTCAGGATAACTGTCAAAACATGAAAAGAGCAAAGAGCGAGGTACTGTTTGCTTTAGAGGCATTCTGAATTTAAAAGGTAATTTTCATCCATATGGATAAATGGTCAATATTTTAGCACCTGGTCATGCAGAGGATACATGATCAGATCTTAAGATATAATATATGTAGTAGGATTGCAGAGGATTTTCTTTTTTTTTCTTTTTTCCCTTTTGAAACATTTTCATCCAAACTGTTTTGAAATTACATGGATTATAAAAAACAAAACAACAACTAGTGCTAATAACCTTAATACTATGTAGCTTGTTGATGTGTTATGTAGTTTGTCGATGGTGTTGACATCATGAAATAAGACTCAACTGAAGATAGTAAGTAATTCTTCAAGATCAGATTGGAGAGATTGTCTGAGCATATGTTGTACAACATAAACTGCACACAATACATATTTCTGCTCTGAATATGGAATTTTTAAATTGAGCATTATGGCAGCAATAGCTGCTTTCAACAGTATAGGATATGTAAAGACCTAACCATGAAATATAAATGAAAATTAAAATATTTTAATTAAAAGTGAGCATTATTTGGACCATCTGCTCTCCATAATCAGCTCCTCTACCAAATGAATTAAATATCACACAGGAAGATGCAGTTGGCTAAGCATATGTATCTTCGTTTTTTAAGATACAACTGAATGGATTGTTTTATTTATTTACTGAACTCAAAATTCTAGGAGAAATTTGTGATAATTTCATTCTTTGATTTTTTGGCTGCATAGATGTATTACTCAAAGTTGCAATTCAAAAGAATTTTTTGTTATTACTTGAACTGCCACCACCCGAACAGAGACATTGGTATGATCAACCACCTGCAAAAAGAATCGTGCTTATCTGAATACTTATAAACCTCACCGAGGAAGTTATGCCTCAGGAAATACAATTGCAGAGGAAAAGGTACTAAAAAAGAGCCCTGACTGAAAAGCTGTGCCTGTGTCATACATGACAGAGGAGCTTACAAGACTCAAGAGCCCACTGGAAAAACCTGGACATTCAAGGACTGATTTCTGTAGTAGATTATTTCCACAGATTCTTATAGCACAGTCAGGCTGATGAGGTTTTTGACTAGAAAATTAGTGTTTCTAACTTTGTTGTTTATAAAGAGCTCCTCTACGTATTCTCTATATATTATGTTTATGATAACTACTATATTGTATATGTATTTATCATATAATTAATGCAGAAATGGTCAAAACTGGTTTCTTGTTTACTTTTCTTGGGTTCATCTGGTACCTCTTTCATGTGTACAACATATTGGTGACCCAAAACTGAAAAAACTCTGTAATTACCAAATCAACGATGAAAAAACAATAATCAATACCTTCAGCAGTATGGTAGAAAGAGTTTGTGCTAAAATATTTGGAGCACTCTTCAGACAAATGCCATAGCAATGCCTGTAGCTCTCCAGTTTACACAGCCGAGCAAGTTCTCAGCACTCTGTTCACACTTGCAGCTGGCTCCAGACAGGTCTTGGCAATTGCAGGAAGTTCAGGTAACCTGTTCCAAGTACTGCAAAGAAATTGCTTTAAAAACCTTTGCTGAAGATATTAACTATGCAGTACAGCAAAAGAATTAATAATTAAGGAACTATAACTGTTTATTAAATTACATATATGTAGGCTTCTTTTGCAGCAAATTTAATAGAAATACTTTTGTTTGTTAGGAAAAATCACACAGTCTTGTTCCCTTGAATCCAGGGAAAGTGAGCCATATAGACTATAAGATGTAGACTATAAGTTGTGGTCTTTTTGGCAATTATTCCAAAAAACCTCTCACCAGTATACATTCTTCCATGTCATTCTGCCTGTATTATTGTGTCTTATACTGTCTTGTTGCTTTCTTTGTCACTTTTGCAGTGGTTTTACAGCTTTCTGTCCTCTCTCATCCTTTTAGTATTTACAGTAAAATTTCTCCTTATTGCTAAATTTGCGTTTTTGCATTTATCTTAATTGCATACCAGGGCTAGAACTTTTTCACCCTGCTTCGAGGAGCGTAAGTCAAACTATAATAATAACTTCATATTAATTTTCATTGTTATAAAACGTTCTATATATTTGGTTAAATATGTTATATGAAAGGTTAAAGGACAGCCCTAACTAGCAACATCTTAATTAAAATAGTTATGAAATTTCAAAAAATGTTGTGATTATTTTATATTGGCAGGATTCATCCATATGATCCAGAAAATGAGGTTGTGATAAATTGAAGTTGCTTGCTGGAAGAAAATAAAATAAACCAGTCTGAATTCTTTTTCCACATGGTAGATCACATCTAGTTACTGTTCTCAAGTGTTGGTGAGTTTCTGTAAGTTGTGTTAGCAAGTAAGTATGGCTCTGCTGGCTGATTATACAAGATACATAAGACCAGCAAATTGTGCCATGTCAGATGAAGTGGAACAAGAATAAACATTTGTAGCTCTGGGCATCTCATGTAAATCAAGGAAATTTGCAAAATTCTCATCCTTTCTGATATTGTTACTACCTCTGTCTTTCACACTGCCATATCTGTGAATTTCTTATATTTATTTCTTCTGAGGATTTTTAAGGGAAAATCCTAGCCTCTCTCTTTGTGGTGATGGGTGGTTTAAAATGTAACACCACCACAGCAGCCAAGGTCGGTTGTTTGCATATGCATCAGAATGAAATATCATCGTCGATATTTGCTGAGTTATTACTGTACTTAATGCATAAATCCCAGACCTGGGTCACCGGGGTCACCCACGTTGTCAAGAATCACTCAAAATCACTGCTCTTTTCCTCCCACATAACTTACGGTCTCACCCTGACCTGCAGCTGCCTCCATCTGCCCCTGCTCTGCTGCCAGCCAGGCTCCACTTACTGCTGCTGGGCCACAGAAAGGAGCTCCCAACCTGGCACTGGAGTCTCCATCCCTCTGTTCTGATACCCAGAGACTTAGGAGGATGTCTCATGCCCAGGCCTCCCTTGCTGGCCCATGGGAACAGCCCGGGGACCAGGTCAGCGCTGGCAGGGCTGGGCAGCAGGACCCCACAGAGGAGCAGACTCTGGTCAGGTCCAAAATAATATTTCTACATGTTTGGCACAGTCCTTTAGTTTGGCTTCATCTAACAGTTCACACATAATGCCTGTTAGAAATTACTGAAAACAGCATTTATAGAGCAACTGTTCATTCTTTATGTAAATACACGCATGCGTGTGTGTTCACATGCTTACGTGGTTCAAGCAATCTCTGCCTGAATATCAATCTCATTAGCTTTGGGGGTAATATATGATGTTGCAAGATCATGATGAACTATTCCCGAAATTCGTCCAAAAATGAGCTAGATCACCTTTCAAGCCTGAACGAACTAGGTCAGAAGCTTAAACTAGTATAAAAGAATTCTCATTAACATGTTATTTGAAACGTATTTACTCTTAAAAATAAGTTAGATGTCTCTGTCTACAGCAGTAACTGCTAGAATATCCTTGATGATTTCTGCTAACCTATTTTGCATGCATCACATCCAAAACATTGATTTATTTTTTTTTCTCTACCCAAACTCTCATTAGCAGCTGTAAAAGGTTTGTGTAAGACCAAGTGTAGGCCTTGACTGAGAGTCTGAAGCAAGAGCTATTACAGCATTTCTTTTACTGAAGTGTGTTCTCTTCTGTTATTACACACCAGTATTTTTTTAAAAAAATAAGGTTCTCAGAGACTTTAAGTAAAGACTCTATTTTAAGTTGCTAAATGGTAATGATTAACTTCATATTTTCTTTGTTTTATCTGCTGGATAACTGCACCTTCCAGCTAAATGTGCAACAGCCTGCAGACAGTGAACTGCTCCATCCCTGGGATGAAATAGAGAGTGCCACGGTTCTGCTTGTTTCTTCAGGAAAACCTTTTATGAGCAAAGAAGGTAATTAATCAGATGTATCCTTCTACAAAAATTAAACAAGTTGCCAAGTCTTGCCAGATGGCCGGTGTCTGTTACTGAGAAAGAATGGGCTTGACTATACAATGTGGGTTAAATCCACTTTTGAAGCCAGGACTTCATCTAAATTTAAAATATCAGTAAGATATGTGGATTCACTTTTGTAGAAACTGTCTTCCTTTTTAAAAAACTCAGTTTTAAATGATAATTTAAGCCAATGAACCCCCTAGTTTTCATTTCATCTTTCTGTTTTCCTTTAATGCTTATTTCTGGGATTATTGACATTTGGGAGATAAAATATCCTTATTGCAAGCAACTTACCAGTTTCTAAACTGCTAAATTTATGTTGTCTTCATCTGGACTGAACATCTGATAAGGCAAAGATAGTAGATGAAGGAAGCTGTTCACTCTGTGATTCCTTAGCTTTTGAAAGGCCATACCATCATTCATCAGTTTGGATATTCTTGAATTATATTGTAATTTGACTTAATGAAGAAATAATGAGAAAGTAAGTGGGAGCAGAGGATGCACACTCATCCTCTGAAACAAAAAAAAATAAACAGTATAGGAATTAAATGGTAAGGGATACAGAATTTACAACTGATTTCACTGGTGTCTTATTCTCTAATAAAATGAAAAATACTCCATTCAACCGATATGCCTGTGGTAATCGGCATCACCAATCATATTTCAAAGGAGCACTGTGAATGAGACCAGAAAAGAATAGTGAATTAAAATGACTGCATGTGAGGAGCACAGACAGACTTTCCCCTTCATTTATTCAAGATTGAACATAATAACCAAGGAAAACTGATGTCGCTAACCACTTCTGACTTCTGTAAATGGTTATGGGATGGAGCTGTCATCTGCTAATCAGATTAAGTCCTTTCTTTAGGCCATTTTTAATCCAAGATCTGGCATGTGGTTTTACTTTAGGGGAAAATAAACTGCTTGGTGTTCAGCTACTAAACATTAGCGCTTTAGCAGAACGACCAAAAGATAATATTTCGCTGTAACCAAATATTTTAGTTGTAGCATGTATTTTGTGAAAGCCTTTCTCTTGCCCTTTACAGTATTGTGGTTACTGTAATTAAAATAGGATACAGTCAGCTAGATTGCTTTAAACCTGAGTTTAACATTGTAGCTTGTTTGTTCTTTTGAAATGCTGTGACACAGGAATACTTGGAACATTGAAAGACACGCACAACGATGGAAAGGTCGTTTTTATTTGCTGTCTTACAAGGCAGCTTCCGATTGCATGTGCAATGGGAATAATTCATACTAGGAAAGGCAGCAAATGCAGAAGGAACAGTTACAAGTGAGAAAGTAGACTGGCCTCCACTGTGCTCAGAAACTTCACACTGCACAGTGCACTTCACACTGCACACTCCACACTGCACTCGGACCCAATTTTAAAATTTTCACTCATCCTAAATTATCAGTGATTGTTCTCAATTATCATTTATGTTACAATTATTTCATTTACATTCTTGATGCATTACACATGTCAGCGTTTTTCTGGGTTTACTGCTTCATACTTGGACCGGAGGCTTACAGTTTTATAACTCCTTGGTTTTTCAACCTCTATAGCTTATCGTATTACAATCCCCCTTATGCTAACTTAAATCTACCTAATATCCCAATAGTGCTTGAATTCTAAAACCTGATTATCCCTTCCACTTCTGCAAGGGATGAAATGATGATTCCCTTTCAAGAGGTGATGAAGGACCAGCAGCAATAATCCTAGCTTTTTTAGGATTCCATCAGAGCTCTGTGCAGTCAGAGGTCCCCAAGATTCTGGAAAAAATGGACGAAATTAGAACAAAACACATGGAAGTGATTTCATGTAGTCTAAAATGTTGGAACAGCAAGTTATGTTGGTACAGGCATCTTGTACGGTCCTTCTGTTCTAGCTGTTCTGAAGAGATGGGCAGTCTTTGGGAACCGCACGAGGGATGGCTTAGGAAAGAGATGCTCCACTGAGTTGTTAGGGTAGGGCCTAACGACACTGACTGCCTTCTGTGGCAAACTGGGACTGCTTTTCATGACATCCATATCTCCCTTTCTTTTCCAGTTCCTCGCATGTGAGAATACAACAATCTAGACATTCCAAAAGCCAATCTGATCCAGTTTTGTAATCTTCTTTTCTGCTGTGATTTATTTCTCCCTATGGATCAGCTTCTTTCTGTTTGTGTTCAGCTGTCAAAAAGTACAACATTGTTTAATATTAAAATGATCGATAGAAATGCTACCAGTCTGAAATTCTAATTAATTTGCTTTAGATTCTGTATCAGTTTTGGTCTGCGATCTGTAGACTGAAGCCAGATAGTCTGTGTTAATATGTATTCTGATTTTTTCTTTTATCTTGTTATATTTTTATTTATATAATTCTGCAAGTTATTGCACAGAATACAAACTAACTGCATATAACAAATGCAACTCTTTATATATTTCTATTTTAAAATGTATGCATTTTTATTGTTATTCCAGCCTCCACACAGCAGTGAGATCCAGCTGCTACAGGTACTGTTGTTTCTGCTCCAGAGAAATATAACAGCCAAGTGTTTTGATACAGGTATTTTACACAAAATCTAAAAAATATATGAGGTTACTACTTTCTCTTTTTTTAATTAGAAATTATTCATTGCATCACTGTGTGGCACCTCAGTAGTAGCTTTGTACAGTTCATTGCTTTACTCTCTTACTTCAAATTATTATAGAATTGATTTCTAATTCAGAAACAGTAATTTAACATGTTTGAAGTTTATCCTAGAATGAACACAATAGTATTCCTGATAATAAAAGATTTTTATTTCACTTCATTAGAAATACCTTTTCCATTCTATAAAAGCAAGGGATGCTTTAAAATTGTTATGTGCATGATAACATCCATTCATTTTTTCAACAGTCTAAGGTGAATCTAAAAGAAATTTCAGTGATACTGTTTTGGAATTAAATTCATTTGGAAAGAAACTAATAGTGTTCCTGCCCTAGGAACCTTTGTCATCTAATCTGTGACTGTGACTTTAAAGGACTGATGTGACCTGTAATATTTTTAATTTAATGCAGTATAGGCTGCTTTCTCTTCAGTAGAAATTAAGCAGTAAAACTGTCAAAACAATTACAACACAAGAACTAAAGAAGTTCTCCAAATAAGTAAAGGATTCTGGTTTCTTGTTTTTCAGAAGCGTACGTGAAACTTAAAATGCATGAGAAATTTGCTTTTAATGCACTACTTCATTTTAAAACTACGTAAACAAGGAGTCATAATGAGTTAGGATTAATAATCAAAAATTTACTGGTTTGTTACTCTTCCTTCACTTTTCCATCTCATCTGTCAGTAAATCGCAGGCCCACAGCATAGCTCTCATTTAACCAGAATACTCACAAATCTCACCTACTTTTTTTCTCTAGATAATTTTTTCCATAATGCTGTTTTCCAGTGAGCTTAAACTAGATTAACACACTGAGTGTAAATGAAATCTCCAAATTCTCTCTCCCTCCCCATGACATGAGCACTGGTAATTCCTACAGAATGGCAAGTAACTGTCTCTCATTTCTGAAGTAAAAAAAAAATTAAAAAATCATTGCAGCTGTGTGAAGTAATTCTTCCCTTTCTCCCAGCATGGTAAAGAAGAAATCCTAGCTTGCAAGGTAACATCTGTTGGTTCTCCTAATTGAATTTCTCCAGTTTCATTAAAATTTCTCTTAATACTCTGAAACAACAACAAAAAAGAGTATAAATGTTTGTTGTGTCTGGATCTACAGTAACTCCATGGTTAAGGGAAATGTAACTGCCTAAAACTCTAGTATATTATTGACTATCTAGAAAAACAAGTGTTATTGTAGTTCCATATTTAGCCAAAAAAGGTGTTCTAAATTAAGTGTGAGATTTCTATAATGAAATAAACAATTTTGAAGGTAGGTTAATATTCATTCTCAAGTGAATTAAGCTACATATTTTTCCTTTCTATTTATGGGTGTGGAAATATTCCCTGTGGTTAAACCTTATATGGACTCTTTGGTTAAATGTCAGCTTGTGGGCATGACTGGCGAGTACCATAACTTTTTAACAAACCTGGTAATTTCCAGAAGGCTTTTAAAAATTTGCATCAATTACTTGAAATCCACAAATCAGATTCCAGTATTTTTAGATGAATGAGAAACCATGTTGTTATTAAACTTGAAGGACATCAACATTTCCGAGCTTGACAGCATCCCATGGAAGATATATTTCCTGCTGCTACAGAAACATTAAGGTGATCCGAAGGTAAATCAGCAGTGACAGATCAGTGACCATATTGCACACTCAGCATCCTCAAGAGAACTGTGTTTGTCTGCATATCTCATGCTTTTCTTGTCTAAAGAGTTTTCTTATCCATAATTAACGCAAGGATTTGATAACCATAAAGTGTTTATTTGCAAGGTGTTTTCAAGCAAAATAAAGAATAGCTCATTCTGTGACTGCCTCCGTTCCTGTGACCGGACTACTAGTCTGGGCAGAGTGCTATATAAATTGAAGTCTCTGACACTTTAATGCTGTTGTAGTGCTTCAAAACAAAATACATTGAAATCAGTTACAGAACGAGCAGAGATATGCATTGCAAAATTTCAAAATATGCAAATACAGCTCAGGATTTTGCTGGTCTTATCTCTATAGAATTTATATGCTTATATTTCTACTGATGGAATAACTCCATATTTATGCATGGAAATAAGATTTAAAATTATTTATAGTTTTAAGTGGACATTATGGGTAGCCTTATGCCATTGCCTTCTTTCTTTGGATTGTTTTGTAAAGAATATATGATTACTTATACAGGGTCAAAAACTCTTTGGTTTTCTTAATAGTCATGAGTGTTTTGGGATGGTTCTCTAACAATAACATACTAACATCTACATGTATGCTGACAACTGTTAAAAAACAATGTTGTTCCAAACTACTGATTTTTAAATTTTATTTAGGATTCATAGGTAGTTTACAGAACAGATCTTAGACCTACTTGGCTGCTCTCAGAAGAATGTATCTCAGAACAGCACATGATTCTACAGAATTTCCTTAGAGAATATTTAGCATTGAGGGACATACAAGTCTTTTAACTGTTTTCTCAGTGTTGATGTGAATGTGCCTATACACTATCACAGGATGAAGAAATGGTTACAATGCAAGAAAAACCTATATGCAATGTGAATACAACACAAATGCAGAAGCTCTTACGATTTCTGAAGAAATATTCTGTCTTTTCTAGCTAAAACAAATTGTCATGCTCAGGGTCAAAGCAGGATGGAACAGAACCATTAAGGGCAGCTGAATCCTTAGCCAGCTTGAAATCCCAATTGTCTTCACTGGGACACTCTTCTGCTTAAAATTAAGGAATGTTTTGTGAAGAATAAAAAATAATCTTAGCTGCTTATGTGATTTTTCAGTACCATAATGGCTAAGCACTTCATAGTTGTTAGTATTGTTAGCACTCCGTCCCCAAGACAGATTATTGACTACAGGAGGCTTGATAATTCAGTTAGAAATCCACCTTATGACAGTGAGATCCTGCCTGTCATTGGTAGACTATTATATTAAGAACTCAGTCCCCACTGGAACATTAGCCTGGTATTTCAGGACTCTTAGAAAGCTACATTTTGAGGGATCAGCATCCCACTCATTATTGCATCCAAGTAGCTACTACCCTTTCTACAAGAGATACAAATCAGTATGACTGACTCAACATATACCATGATTTGAGGGGAGGAACTGCATTTTCGGGGGAGAAATTACATTGTAGAAATCTTTATGAAGTAATGTTTGGGTTTCGCCTGATGTCAGGAGCACGTCCATAATCATTCTCTGCAGCGGTTCCTGGCACAGCAGCCTAAGGAAACGGTTATTGCTGTGCGCAGGTCGTGAGAGAGGGCAGCAGGTGTGCCAGAAGATTGCTAAGGCAGAGCTGTTCAGGCTCTATGGCCCATTTATCTAGAGCACAAGCTGAGGCAGACAGAGCACAATCCACTTTTTCACCAGCTGCAGCACTATTGCAGAAGTATCTAGCACACATGTTGCACTTCATCGAGCAGTTCTGCAATGACAGTTCTTCAGGTCATGTTCTCTCCCTCCTTTCCTTCCAGGTGACATTACTGTGAATGGGGAGAAAAGCACATACATGCACCAACTGTGAGAATGAATAGGTAAACAACATCTTTAGGAACTCTTGTTATTTGTAGCCTGCCTTTCTGGGGGATGTGGCTATAGAAAATCAACAAAAATTCTGTGTGTTCTCATCCAAACACTAGTAGTAGTATTAAAGCACAACTAGTTTGAGTGTCACAATTAAAATTCCAAACCCGCCTAATGTATTCTCATGTAAAGGAAATATTGATTCCAAGGTACATTTTATTTTCAAAAGACAGAAAGGAAATTTGACATTATCCCCTCTAAGGATTAATCTTGCTCTTATTCATTATTATTATATCCTGAAAAAATGTAAAGATAATACATTGGATGGCTTCAAAGGACCTAAAATACATCAGTAGTTTCATCTTCAAAGATGAGACTGAAAAAGTTACAATGATCATACCTACAAGAAAAAACGGTGTAACACTAAAAAGTTACCAGTTAGAATTTTTACTTTTCCTTCTTCCTTTGATGTAAAAAAATCCTTTGAGAGATGAATGTAGACTTAAAAACAGTGAAATTGCTTAAAAAAATCCACTGGAAGACTTAACCTTTTGACTTTTGCCCAGTGTCCCAAAACCTACGGAAAATGTTCAAGGTGATTCAGTAAAATGAATTCAAAGCGCTAACATCTCATCTGCAACTAAGAGTTGAAATAGCCCTTTCATTTGAAAAGCTTTCTCCTTCCATTTCCATATTCCTCCTCTTTCTTTCTATGACAGTCCATTCTTTCTCTTTGTCCTGGTTTCGGATGAAATAAAGTTAATTTTCTTCCTAGTAGCTGGTACAGTGCTGTGGTTTGGATTTATGGTGAGAACAATGTTGATAACGCACTGATGTTTTTGTTGTTGCTTAGCCGTGTTTACGCTAAGTCAAGGACTTTTCAGGTTCTGGGTGGAGAAGGTGAGGGTGCACAAGGACCTGGGAGGGGACACAGCCAGGACAGTGGACCCAAACAGCCAAAGGGGTTCTCCATGCTATATGACGTCCTGCCCAGTAGATAAACTCGGGGGAGTTGTCCTGGGGCATCGTGGCTCAGGGATTGGCTGGGCATTGGTTAGTGAGTGTTGAGCAACTATCTTGTGCATGACTTGTTTTGTATGTTCTGTTATTATAATTATTTTGCCTTCCTTTTCTGTCCTGTTAAAATGGCTTTATTTCAACTCACAAGTTTCACTTTTCTGATTCTCTCCACAATCCTGCTGGGCTGGGGGAAAAAGGTGAGGGTCTCTGTGGTGCTTAATTGCCAGCTGAGGATAAACCAAAAATGTTCTTAAAGGCAGTTGTTTTTCCCATCTTTACCACCTTTCAATGTGGAAATTGCTGATGGCACTGCTAGATCTCTTGCTTAACTCTGACCTGAGTCAATCCTTCGTCAGCTGCAATTCCCAACAGTGAACAAGGAAATTCTGCTTCCAGAAATGCTGTGTCAGCAGAGTGAGCTTACTCCTAGTATCTTGAAAATTATAAAAAAATATGAAAAAGGTGAAAGCAAAACACTGCCAACACTACATTAAAAAAAAGACTGGTTTTACATCAGTTGTGAGGGCTGACTTCAGTATTAAATACTGAAACTGAGCAAAAATGCAATATTAAGAACTTTGTCAAAGATTTTTGGAAGTGATTTTTGATGAGTAATTTGATATTTGAAAAAAAAAAAAGCATCTCTATTAAATATTAGACCTTACATTTGCTTAACAGTAATAAACATATAGGATATCACAATCACAAATAATATCATACAAATCTGCTCAAACCCTCAAATCATAATATAGAGGGGAAATAAAACTGTCATCTGGTTTTGGCACAGGGAGTTGGAGTAGATGGACTTTCAAGGTCCCTTCCAACCCCTAACATTCTGCGATTCCATTCTAATTATTAAAGTATCACAGTTTAATGAACTGAGAGTGGTGTCTTGTGATGTTTAAGCTAAAAGTGAAACTATCTGGGATTAGTTACTAGCTATTTTCAAGGTGTCTTTTTTAACAAAAAAAAAGGTCCTGCCTTTTGACGTTTACAGTACAAGAGTGTAAGGGGTTTTTGCGCTGAATTCAGTGGCTGGAATATGCCAAGAGAACAGAGCATAGAGAGACAATGAAGTATTCTGGTCTACATTACTACTGAATTTATGAACATTGAGTGAGGAAACCAAAGATTAACAAAGAAGTTGTTTAACAATAATCAAATACTAATAACAGCATGGATTATATTTTTTATAAAGACTCTGTCAGCTACAGCTGCATTGAATCAGTTATCATAAATGCTGAAATACACAAATAGATTAAAATATAATTGCTTGAGTTACCATTACTACAGCTTTTTCACTTTAACATGCTTCAAGCTAGTGACCTCCTTGTAAAAGCTTTCCAGCATATAATCAGTATCCTCTGGCCTTTGCTTGCATGTACAGAATAGATTTTAACTCTGGCAGCAAAATAATTAAGTAAAAACATCTGAAAGAGAAATATTTTGAAGGATACAGAAAAATGAAAATCAAGACTTCTTGTGAAAGAAGAATGAAACAGCTTTCTGGTTCAGGTGAATCCAGACTTCATCATTCCCCTCTCACCTCTGGAGCGCCCCATGTAACCCTCTTCTGGAGGGCAAGGTCTGCAGAGAACGTGGGCATTCCTTACAAACAGCTACGGTTCTTTGTTGTGCACTGACTGCAAAGAGTTTCCAATTAGAATTACAGCTCATTGAGACAGTGCCAGCAGGCTTCTGAGTGGTTAAGCCTCCAATTTTAATTGAACTGCCTTTAGCTGGTGATAAAATCTGTCTTTTTAAACAGGCAAACTGCATAGTTCCTGTAGCAAGTGAAATTCAAGTTGGATTTGCATTCAGGATAATTACATGGAGTTGATCTAATTGACTTAGTAGAAATGTGTATTTTAGTAACCCAAGTGCTACAAAATTTAATTCTTTCGAGGATCCTTTTTTTTTCCCCATTTCTTGTGTCTCTCCTCCTCTCTTTTTCATTTTTGTAATCATGTTCTTCCTTTCGAAATAATTAATATGTATGGAGTAAGGCAGGAGAAGAGTCTCTGGTTGAAAATCAAGGTTCTTCAGAGTTTCTGTCCATATAACAAATAAGTTTAAAGACTAAAGTTAAGTCACATTATCTCTTTTGTACTGCCAAAACCATTCAGCACTATGTGAAATTTGAAGAAATATATTGCACTAATTTATAAGACAGTAATACCAGCAATCACTGGAGTTTTTCCAGCTTCCTATGCAACGAAAGAAGGATCAAGGCAAAGTGTATTTTTTCAGGACATTCACTAACTAAAGCATATTTTTTAAAACAAGTCCTCTTCAAGAATAGCATGACAATCTCTAAAGGTATGAAATCATTTGACTATAAAAAACACATCAGCCATGTATAAATAGAAATAAAAGATAAAGTTGGGGGTGGGGTGTGAAAATGGAAGCAATGTATTCTTTAAATCTCATGGTATGAATGAAGTTAAAAGTATTAATGAAAAAAAATTCTTAATTAAAGAGGAAGAATAAAGATATCTTTTAACTACTACTGGTTATTTTTTAAATCCACATGGTGTGGCTGGGACAACATTAAACTTGCCATGACTATACGTGATGTAGTTCAACTAATTAGTTGAGGAATCTGTCTCTGCCTATCCAGCAAAACAGGATACCTTTAGTGCTCAGTAATCTTCTCAGTTATGTTTATTATATTCATAAGGAAAAGAGGATGTGACTAAAAAAGTATGTTTTGCCTTCTGTCTGCATCGCTGGGCAGGCATGTCTGACAGCAAAATAACCTGCCTGTTATATCCTGGCTCCCTTGTCCAAGGGGTGCCATTTAGCTAGCAGCCTAATTTGCAGCTGATCAAATATGTGCACGTCATTATCTTTCGGTGATGGTGAGAAAATAATTATGATCTTCAGGAGCAAAAGCAACATTTAGAGTGAAAGAAGTGATATTCAACAACAAAAGCTAACAAATGCAGTAAAGATTATTCTCTAAAGTGTGCATGTTCTTTATTAAAAGCATTTTAAAAATAAGATTTTTCTATCGAAAAATAATCAGCAGTTGAAAGCATGACTAATAATCCACCTAACAGCAATGTGCTGCATTCTTTTCAGGACAGAGGTGTTCAAGGGACGTACCCGGAAGTCATTCTGAGTGCACACACCTGGAGTATTGCACAAGAATTTATTTTCTTAGTATCAGAGTATCCTTTCCAAGCGTATATTTCTCATGTGATACCAGATCTGTCACTCAGGATTATCCCAGCATAAGGATGGTCAAACTGCTTTTACAACCCCTTTAGCAGTGCTGGAGGATGCCCAGTTACGTTGTCCACTGTACTGAGTAAGAGATAAGAGCAACAAAACCACTGCAAAGTCGTAATGCATCATCAGAGATTGCTAAGCATTTTCTTCCCTATTTATCTCTCTCCTTTCTTTTTTGCCTTCTTTTTGCTAGCAGTTAAGTTAGATGTTAATGGAAAAAACATTAAAAACCCTATTATCCTATGAAGACAAAAATGAATGCACTCAAGTGGAAAACAAAGACTTATTGATCAGTTTTCAGGTAAACCTTCTTGTCTGATGCTTAGCAACAAAGGAATGCATTTTTATTACTTGGCCAGATAGTTCAGATTTCTGTTCACTCTTAGTAAAAACCTTTTTTTGTAGCACTAGTAAAACTTTATTACAGAGTTATGAGAATAAAATTAGATTTCATAACTCACATGAGATCTTGAGGGATTGCATCTATAAGCTTTAAAATCAGTATTAAACTTACTGTATCTACTCTGATAAAACGTGTGTTTCTTATTTCTCTGAAAATTTTAACCATATTTTTTCTTTCCTTGGACAGATGATTTGCCTTTAGTGATCATTAAAAAAGCTATTTTCTCTTAAAAAATACAGTAACTATAATTAGTTGATGTTTTGTCAGTTGGAATTTGCAGGTATATGCTTCTGAGGGACTTAAAAATGAATCTAAATCACTGCACAGTTGATGTCACCTGAACTCCCCTGTGCAACAAGCATGTTTTACAAAGCTAGTTTCTGTTCTTGTAAATGTAGACAGAGTAACTACAAATATTTGTACATTCCGTCTCAACAAATAGTTGTGATTTGTATATATTCCGAATTACGTGTGCTAACTTTATTCCAGAGTTGTCAAAATTAAAATGTAGTAAGCGACTGGAACATTAGGAAGGCGGTATTCCCCGCACTGAAGGATCCGTGTCTGCCTGAGGTATGCTTAACAGAGGTTCCTCCAGAGGGATATTCAGAGTTTGGAGCCCAGTCTAGATTCTCAAAACTAGCTCCTGGGTTTCCTGTCTCTGTTCACCGTACATACAGCTGAAGGGCGTTAGCCGAACAAGTTTGATTTTTCAAGTAGGTACCTAAATCCAGGTGGTTTGATTATCTCCTTAAGACGAATTTTCAAAGTTGACTTGCAAATCCTCTCACACATTTTGAAGTTCAGAATAAGCATTTAAATAGTGTATTCTGAAAGACGTGTCTTCTGAAATATAGAAAATATATTCTATCTCTAGATTTAAAAAGTGCAAGTAAAGTAGGATGAATGATGTAATCTACCTACTAATAAAAAATTCTTCTCGTTAAACTCGGCTTAAAACCTTTTGACCCTCCTTTAGAACTACATATTAGGCTATCATTCACAGAGATAGCCTTACATGGAGTGGTACCATTTTTACTCCTGTTGAATAGATTAGAGTCTTCCTTGAGCTAGCTAGAGAAAACTAAATTGTCAAAGATTCAGTGACCAAAAAATGTAATCATATGCTTCCTTGGAAAGTTAAGAAATGCTATAAAATCAGGAGCATCATATCCAAAAGTATTTTTATATTAGAGCTACTAGGCAAGATTCTCACCAGATGTAAGTCAGAAATGTTCCTATTAAGTCAACCACACTACAACTCTACCACATTTTTCTGAAAATTTCCTTCTTTTCAGGTCACGTCTGTGTTTAAAGACTCTTTCAAACTCAGTTCAAACTATGACTCACCAGGTAATTTGTTCTTCTTTCAGCTTTCTGATGTTCACACTTTGGTTGTGTTTTATTTTCATAGAATTCCCTCTTGTCACATTTCCATGACAGTCTTATTTCCAAACCCAGTAAAATCCTAAGGCTGCACTAAATGGATTAGGGTGGGAAATACTGGAAATCCCATAGTGTTTTAGAGAACAGGTTATAACCAAATTCCCATTGTTCAGAATACTTATGGGTTGCTTTTTTAAATTATTCCAGGTCATTATTTTTTCTTTAGTAGGACAGATAGCATAATTTCTGCACTGAAGCTATCTATGTATTTATGTTACTACAGAGTCCTAGCAGCAGATGCAATCTTGGAAATAACTATGAATTTACAAAATTAATTTTCTTGTTTTCTCTTAAGTAACTAAAAGTTTTCTGCAATCCTTCGAATTCTGTTAAGTAAGGCTGTACATAACTGGTTATCCAGAGGGGAATCTAAAGATGTCTGTTTCCAGAATCCATAGCTGAAATAATTTGTTCCTCGAAAAGAACAGGCAAGAGTTAAAATTCAGAGTTGTGGCTATGCCAGCCTCCTGCATTACAAGTTTCTTCAAGCAACAGAGAGAAACAGCACAAGATTCTGGACAGGGCTTATTCAGATCAAAAATTAAATTTAAAAAAAAGGAAGAATAATTCTCCAACCCTTTTTCTACTGTCTGAAAACATATGCTGACATATACTGAAGGAGGTCATATACAAAGGCAAGACTAAACACTAGAATTTGAAGAACCAAGATCTGTATTCCCTGTAGTTGTGGATGTCTGGATACACCTGTCTGTAAGTGGTTTCAGATCACAGCCTATTTTACAGCTGCTGTTCAGTAGTCTGCAATTCTTTATTTATTTTAGCAGAATTGTTCACTCCTGTATTTCCTTCTTTGGTTATGAGTTTTCTCAAAATCATCTATTATCGTGAGAAACCAGTTTTCAACATGTAACATGATATGTCCTTACACTAAGCACGGAAATACTAGGACTTACCAATGTGGCAACTTTCACTACTGTGGGTAACACACTGATTTTCAAAACACAGCTGAAATGTGGTAAAGGAATGGCATAATTGGTTTTAAGCATTAGACATAAAATTTTCATTTCGCTGAATGCAATTTTTAACATACACTTGATAAAGCTTTTCAAGATACACAAAAGACTTGGCTGGAAGCTACGGTTCTTCGGCTTGTATCACTTTGTGTGATTTAAGCAGACATAACTCAGTAGTCTAGACATGTTATGTTTTAATTTAAATAGTTTTGATCTCATTATTTTAGATTTTGGTTAAAGTTTTGAGGGTATATTAGAAAAAATTTAATCAAAAGGGAACAAATAAGTTCTTAGAAGTCACTTTGATTCTTACTATGTTAGATCTTATTATTAAAAGTATTAAAGAGAGATCGTTTTCTACAGAAAAAAAGCTAAACTTGATGCCCACAGTGTTCTATTACATATATAGCAGCAAGTGGACAACGATAAGTCTCTGATCCTCGTGTTATTATAATTGAAGTTGATGGGGTTATTCAAATGTAACTGAGAGTGAGGCCCAGTCTTTTGAATTGTCTATTTAAAAATCATGAATGAGAACAGTTTTAATAAGACGAGTTTCTGTACTGAAACATAATTTTGATTATTCCAGAATGCTGGGCCCCCTGACAGGAGAAGGATTTCCTGAAATTTCCCTGGCATAATACTGGAAACATTATACAGATGTGACAGGAGGAATCGTGGCTTCTCATTCTGGAAAAAATGTAGCATTGCAGTCTTTTTAAAACGCTTGGTTTCAAGGCAATGATCATACAGAGATTTGTTTTACTGAACGTAAACCTTCATACCAGTCTGACATGATGGCACGCTACAGATTTCTCTACAGAACACAGGAGCCACCAGTACGTATCAATTAATCCCCAAGTAAAAGTATGGCTGGAATTGTAGTCAGTTGCTGTTTGCCCTGAGGTGTGAGCAGTGAAGGCCTTGGCACACTCATAAACACATTCAAGGGTATTCTCTGGGTATTTTATCCACTTCAGTTAAAGTGGGTAAGAGAATGACTCCCACCAGAAACAGAGTGTGAGTATATGACTTGTCAATGGCGTTAAATCAGGAAGCTACTTAAAAACTTTACTGAATCATGATCTCAAAACTTTCATTTTTCTGTGGTGTATTAATTGGATAAAATAATTTAGTGATTTTTTCAAATAATCATCCATAATATGTGCTGTTTAATGAACGAAGGACAATGAAATATATCCTTTGAATTTTTTTCCACATAATTAACTTCTATTTATAGAGGTAATTGTATTTAAATCAAGAGAAGCAGTAGTGCATTTTCTCCTATGAGCATGGTTTTCAAGGATAAATTGAAAATTATCAATAAATGCATGCTTTTTATATTGAAGAATAATTTTAATATCTTATTATGTGTCATTTATGTATCTTTGCCATATACCACCTACAGTTATTGCAGAATCTATAGATAGTAATTTCTAGCTTTTAAAAAACTTTGTAAAGCATGCTCATGTGTCTTTACATAGCCAGGGTCTGAGCTCGAAAAATTTTTTGAGTCTAAAAAATTTGGGATAGTTACTAAACGTTCCAAAAAATATCAGTGTACATCTCAAAATGACTTACATATAGCAATTAATGCAGGAAAAATGTTAAAATAGAGGAGGCAGTGCAGCCAAGAAGCAAGGCATTGTACTTGACTACTTTGGATACACTAAATTCATGCAAAATCTTAAATGCAAAGAAAAGTCCCATGCCATAAGAGGCCATGGCTTCTTGTCCTTCTTTTTTTTCCTTTAAATCATAAAAATTATTCATTTGTCAGGTTCAAGAAGAAATTGAACCTTTCTTCAGAGTTCCAGCTACTCTGATTTAGTGTCTGATTCTGTACCTCTTTAAAGAAATATGGAACATTAACACATTGGCATGTTTAATATATCTATATGTAGCAGAGATTCTTAATGTTATTTGATTCATACAGTCATTTTTATTAAATTAAAGCTATTCTATTAATTTAATTAAATTAAAGCTATTGCTTTAAAGGAGCTATTAAATCTTGTTTCTGATAACTACTATAGCTTTTTCTGTAAGAAAAAGAGCATGCTCTTAGTCCTAGGTGGCTATAAGAAATTGTACCAAATCTTTCTGATATTATTGTTGCCTGTCTTACAGAAGTGATGCCTGCACAGACAGAGATTAGTTCCTTTAACTCCTTTCCATGCCCCAAGGTATGAAAGGTTAAAAAATTACTATTTTTTTTCTTTAAGATGTGTGGGATTCAAGCTGCTTTTGTATTGATCATAGTACTTCTAAGATCCTCTATCATGCATTAAAAGCTATAACTGTCATTAATACATTTATTAAGAAATGCACTAGTGCATTTCCAAAACATACCAAGGGGGACTATGACAGAACTTAAGCATATTACATGTAAATATTTTAAAATATAATTGTTAGGAAATAGTAGTAGTTACTCTGATTTTTCATTTCCATAACAGCACACTCAAAAAGCTGAGAATGCTTAGAGCCCCTAAGCTCAACAGTGTGACACCAGACTTTTGGTTCACAGTCCTTTAGATAGAGAATAATGATCACTACAGATTTTTGCCTTATGCTGACCTCTAAAACTCACATGGAAGATACACCAGAGTGGCCTATGATATTAGTACACGGAAAGGAGACTTTCAAAGTTGAAAAGAAAGCACTATTACGAGCCAAGGTATATTATTATTTTTTAAAATTTAATAATTCATTGAAAAAAATAATCATGTGCTGAATAGCAAGGCTGTGCCATGCTATGCCTCCATCCTGTGCAAGACTGATGTAGCATTTAAATAACCTTTCACACCCAATTAGTCATTTTTTATTACTCTAATAGGAACATGTCCCAGCCAATATAAAGACCCAAGCGTGTGGAGTGCTAGAGCACATGAAGCATACAGCTCTGCGGAGCATCTCTTTGGGGTCCAGAAATTCGGTACATGCTGTAACCCCAGGAGAGTTGTTGACGAAATTATTGTGGCTCTCTGCCACGATAGCGTTGCTCTCCTGCCCCTTTCCTACGGCCTCCCCCTTGATTCAGAGCCGCGTCCCCTCTGCACCCTGGACATGCAGCTCCTCAGGCCCTTCCACGCCAGGACTGCTGGGCAGAGCAGAACTTTTTTCTCTGTAAATAATGTTTTTATTGGAATACTGGTTGCTTTTGCTGCTGATCCATCACCAGCCAGAGCAATGGGATAGACATGGGCTGAGGGCAGGGTAACTTAACAAAATGACACTCTCTCATTCCCCAAAATCTTCTGTTCTCACCCAGCATTTTATTGGATCATTTGACTGATGGGAAAACCCATTAATTTCAGAGAAGCATCAAAAATAACTCCTTTTCTGAGCTGTAGTGACACCAGGCCTCAACCGCTGGCGGGAACCTGCTGCCATTTTCCTGGTGCAGCTGAGGCGAGGCTGGGCCCCGCTGGCCTTTTCCCTTCCCTTCACATAGAATTGTCAGGGTTGGAAGAGACCTTAAAGATTATCCAGTTTCAGGCCCCCCCGCCATGGGCAGGGACATCCCCCACTAGATCAGGTTACTCAGAGCCCCACCCAGCCTGGCCTTAAAAACTTCCAGGGATGGGGCTTCCATCACCTCTCTGGGCAACCTGTGCCAGTGTCTCACCAC
>NW_009698098.1:0-251 GCF_000703405.1 Apaloderma vittatum | reverse complement strand
CTGGTCCTTCTCCGGCCACGCTCCAGCACGTCCAGATCCCTCCTGTGCTGCGGGCTCCAGAGCTGGACGCAGCACTCCAGGTGGGGCCGAGCGACACTGGAGCAGAGGGGGAGAATTACAGAGGCACAGAAACGCGTTTCACGCATCTGGATCTTAATCTGCCCTGAAGATTTACGGTTTTTTGTTAATTGTCCTGAGGGACGATGAGGGGGAAAGCGAAGCCCCTCTCCGCCGCCAGGTGCCGCCTCAGC
>NW_009698097.1:0-384 GCF_000703405.1 Apaloderma vittatum | reverse complement strand
CTTTCTGCATCCCAGTCCCAGGCCATAACTGCAAACATCAAACTGCCAGTAGCAGACACTATCTGCAAAAACATGCGGCTGACTTCAGAAAGTGCAGCCTTTTAGAAGACACTAAACTGGAAAGTAAAAATCACTAAACAGAATTGGGTTTTTAGCTAAACCCAGAGCACACTATTACAAAACTAAGTGATTCCTGGAAAATGTACTAGTATAGATTTAAAAAGTGCACAAGGTATTAACAATTAGAATTTTAAAGTATGTCAAAATGCCACGTGTGGTCTCAGTCACTTACCCTCTCTCAGGTAACGGTTCTCAATCCCAGGGAAAATATCTTCATCCAACATCTCGAATAAGGAGGTGTCTTGGGTTACAATATGTAACCAA
>NW_009698096.1:0-7020 GCF_000703405.1 Apaloderma vittatum | reverse complement strand
CTCTTCTTAGCTATCACTGCCTTTAGAGGCTGTTTTTCTCTGTCCATTTAACTTGGAGAAATCCCACATAGATTACCCACTGTTCTTAATGAGGTTTCTGTCTTTTGCTTATAGGCCGCTATTTGATTTCAGACAGCCATAGCCCCTTTTAGAGTAGTAAGATAAACTTTAAATCACTTGTGTGAATGGTCACTAAGGGTTGGGTCAAACAGGGCTCAGCAGAAAGTTTACAGTGTAAAATTATTGTGAAATAAGCAGAAGTATGTATTGCTGCACAGTTATTTATTCTGTACTTCCTCCTGCATTGTTACTAACATTCAGTGAGTTCAAAGCTATTCCTTCAGTTTTGAAATTTCAGGTGCTAAAATTCTATTTATTGCAGCCTGCTCCATCTCCATAGCTTCACCTCCATAACTCCACCTAAGCCAGGAAATTCCTAATGTCTGGAGCGGTCACTATTTTCTTTCCTACTTTATCCTGTCAAAAAAATCTGAAGTGCTGCTTCAGAGCACACCATAGTGTAGCTCTGCCTCGACAGAGGAGAGCAGCACAGCACCTGCCTAATGCTGAAGCACCTGAGTTTGAGAAACCAGGTTCTTTACACCCATAGCCGTGCAAGGGACATCTGCTTCAAGCACACATCAGACGCCCACCGGGACGGGCTTCTGTTCCCTCTCACCAAGCATATTTCTCTGTGCAGAAAATGATAGCTGAGCCAGGGAGAGGACAAGGACCTGGCAGCCTGGGTGACAGGAGCACTCTGAGACCCAAATTACCTGTGTAACTCTTGACTCTCTGAGCCAAGCAGAGGCATTTGTTATGTAGCATACTGATCGTAGTGATTGTACACAGATATCTAATAAAGGCCTGACTGTCCTGATGCAAGGTTGTTGGGATTTGCCAGAAATTTGCTTTCCTGTGTTAACAGATTGCTTGAAGGGATTGCTGGGAGGGTGTCAGTGATTATGCAGCTAAGGAGGAGTGAAGAAGACATACATGAAATCTTTTAAGATATTTTTCTTCCTGCTCAATAAAGTGCTGATTCTCACTGTCTTTTCAATAGCCGGGAGACTTGTTACTCGCTACCTGTCAGATATCTGCTAATACTTGATTTGTACTTTACAGAGACAGATTATGTGAGAGCTAGATGTAGGCCAATGGTAAACAAGAAGCAGAAAAGAGTTACAGTCCAAGCAGCCTGCAGTGACCTGAGAAAAGAAGGGCTCTGTCTACTTGAGTAATGCAACGTAATAGGAGTGGATAGGCAGAGCCAAACAGTTCATGCTGAAAACCTGACAGCTACATTAGGTGCCTTTTAGAAGGGTTACTTAAGAAGAGGTCTCATCCGGTCCAATGGATTGAACATGTGCCTGTGGTTTGAGCACATCTGACGTGCTCCTGGATCACGTCTTGTGGTTGAATTTAAGCTGGAAAGAGTCTAGCTTGCAGAATCCAAGCATGCTACACCAGATGCAGTTAGTGGGGACAACTGTACAATTTATTTCAAAAGCCTATTCCTCAACTAAAACTCTAATGTAGTTAATACAAAAGACTGCCTGAAACAGATTAAACTAAATCAAGAGAAGTTTGGCCTCTGTGATGCATAGGAACAACGAAGCTGCAAGTTCGCAATAAATTGCAGCTGACAAAAAAGCCCCAGATGAGTAGGCAGTTTCTTCTTCTTTCTGCATCCTTCTACTTCTTTCCTGGTACACCACAAAGGAAGCTTGGGTGCTTAGCTCTGCATTCTGAACCTCACTAAAGAAGCCAGCCATCTAGAAGTTAGATACTGCAATGCAACCTTGCAGCATCTAATAATAAGCATTCCTGGTTTAAATTAAATATTACCAACCTCATATTTTAAACAGAGGAGAGCCAGATTTTGCTTTCAGTTACTCTGAATGCATTTATTCCATAAATATTTAAATAAACCATATTCATTAAATTAGTTTTCCTCCTAGTCTTTCTATTTGCTATCACAAGTTCCATTATGGATTCAGCTCAGTTTTTCCCTGGAGGCTGTAGCCACAATAATAATATTTGATGTAAATAGGTTGTGGTGACTGAATTTTTTACTCCAGCAAGCATATTTCTTGGAACATGCTACTCACTCCCATGGTCCAAAAGACTGTGAAGGGATGACTCATACCTGACAACTGCTACTGATCTCATTTCCCTTACTCAAATTCCACAGTTTATATATAGTTCTATTTGAACAGTAGGATGTGTGAATGTGTCTCCAGTCTTTCTTTATTCAGCCTTAGGAGAAAAGAAAGGACTTTCTTTCCTTTCTTTTAATGGACTGATGCTCATCTCACTAACACTGAGTCTATTTACAAGAACATAATGGAAGTTTTAACTTCAGTTTATCCCTCAGCAACTGCATGTGGTATTTTTAGAACTACTTACTTAGTATTTCTGAGACAGACATCCAGGTGGACTTGGACTAGTCCAGATTTTAAGGACTATTTACACACATTCATTACCCACTCTGAGCCGCTTGCCTCTGTGCATAAAGATCTACACGCACGTGACACGTTTCCTTCCTGGGATGTAACTAGATTACTGTTGTGGTCTCCCCTGGCTAAAATCAGCCACAAAGATTTTATGCTGCAATAGCTCTTCTCCGGTTTTGCTTATTTTAGTGGTTCTCCCGTTGCCTTCCCACAGGGCTTTTGCACCGTGCATGACCAGCTGACGTGTCAGCCCGTGTGCAGCCTGGCCCCAGGGTCACCACGGCTGAAGCGACGGCACCGTGCCAAGGTCAGCACAAACGCTGACACAAATGCAAGTGCACGCTCCTGCCTCAGGAATGAGCACACTGGACCTCGTCTGTCGCCCTTGTCTTGTGTTTCTCCATCGTGTTTCCACCAGAAGGCCTCAGAAAAGGAGGCGATGCACGGAGCTGCGTGATCCCAGCTAAAGAAGCTGGTATTTCGGAGAGAAGCAGTAAAGCAATGCTACAGCTGGGCTCCCATGTGCTGCCCTAATCACCCAAGGTTATTAAGATAACTTGGAAACCTGAAGGAAACCTATTAAAGGTTGAGTCCATATTACAGAATCATAGAATGGTGTGCTGGACTGGATTTATTGGCGTGAGGCACACACACTAATCCTCACCTCTAGACTTCCATTTAGCACTGAGCATTTACTTCTCAGTCTCCACTGTCATCCTGTACCTAAGCAGTTATTTTCTATCAAGATTCCACTAGATTCATTAGCAAAATTTTTCATCATCCAAGTTAAGTGAAGCTAAAAATGTTCTCCTTAGAATAAGACACGGTTAGCTGGATGCTCCCTAACCCAGATCATTCACCATGCTAGCAAATTCAGCCTTTAGGGGAAAGAAATCAGAATTCATGCATCTTCCAGCCAAGGCACCTGCAAATCTGCAGCAGGACTAACTAGGCTTTGGTGGAAAGTACCAGTTTTTATCAATGAAGTCCGAAGTTTTGTACAGAAGCAAAGTCATCAAAATACAGTTTCAACAAGCTAGTCTATACCAGCAACACCATAAATAATCCACAAGGAGGTCACAGATCTTATTCATGCAATGACATGTGTTATTTCAGGGAATCATAGAAAAGCTGGAGTTGGAAGCTAAAACAAGCCCAGCTCAGGGGCGAGGAGGGGAAGAATATTTTTGCAAAAGCTAAGTGCATACCCATTTGACAGGCCTGCCAGGTTGGGAAATCTGGTTACAGCTGTACTAGTAAATTAAACGTGCTAGGAACTGTCTCTTCACATGGAGGCTATCTGCGCAAGATGACTTCCCTCCATGCTGTTAAAGTGTCTTTTCCAGATCTTATCCAGATCAAGGTGGCCACAGGGAAAATGTTTGCTGATGTTTTGCACCAGTTCCTGATCTGCTCCTAGGAACCGCTTGGGACAGCACAGACTGGCCTGGGCCACACCATGCCTACACCTTGCTCCCAGCATAACAGCGCAGTTGTGCTCTGGCGTCCAGAAACTGCCGTTATTCTCTTGCTGATGTAGCTAGTTTCCAACAAATTTTCCCCTACCTGATCTTTTTGCGACACCGTTCTGAGCTCAACATCTGGCAGGCAAGTTATGAAAACTCTTTTAGAAAAGCATTGGTGTTGTGTATCAGAAGGATCATTGCGTGTGTAGTTAGCCCATGGCTTGGGGCCGACCTACAGGCATGCTGCAGTGAGCTGATGAAGTCCTAGGGCCTGAACCTCACAACTCAAAAATACATGTGATACATATAGTATTAATCACACATAGTATTAATTGCATATGTAATGTATTAGTAATCTATTTTACTATGAATACATATATATATAGATGCCAATTTATGAAAGTTTTGCTGTAATGCTTGTTGTGTAGCGGTAACCAGCACAATGATCTTTCTGTATCTAAAGGCCGGGGGCAAGGCTGTGAAACTAGCCACCTCTTTCTTTATTCAGAGGCATGTTACAAGACCGTGAGATCAGAGGTCTAGCCTTTTTGGGATATATGTGATTAAAGCATATGTGATTAAGGCCTTGAGCAATTTGGTCTAGTTAAGTGCATCCTTGCCCATGGCAGCGAGGTTGGATCTCTAAGGTCCATTCCAACCTAAGACATTCTGTGATTCTATGATTCTAAGCCCAAATAGAGAGAGACAATCCCCTGCATTCCTCCTTTAGCTCTGGCCAGGCTTTGGGTGGAATTCAACAGAGTGGACAACACCAGATGTTCTCGCATTTGAAGTTACGTAAGTTTGTTTATTTAATAGCGTAAAAGCTGGACCCTCTTGCAGCGACTTTGGAGAACTCAGCTACGAGTGGCTGCACTGCGTAGGACTTCCCAAATGCCGGGACGGTGCTCCAGAATCCTCACTGCAATAGGTGCTCCGCAGTGCCTGCAGATCTGGATGATGGTAAAGCATGAGGGCAATTGGTGATGTATCTTTTTTAATCACTATCGCTAACCTTATGTAGTAATGATTAGGTGCATTACCCTGCTTATTCTCCTTGTTGCTTAAAACTAGAGTATAATAAGCTTACTGTTTTAACTAAGGGCATTGCCTTATTCTTGTAAGACTTTGAAATAGTAAAATAAGCCGACTCTTATGTTGGTGTCTGTGTCCTTTCTGAAGAGCTCTGCCCACCCTTCTCAATTAGCAAAACAGCTCTCTGGATATAAAGAGCACATGGCAGTGACCAAGCTCTGTATCATCTTGCTCCCTGAGTGTGGATCAGGAAATAAAAAGATAGCCTAGGTGACGATGGACAAGGCCTTATGAAGAAAAGAAAAAAAAACTGAAAAAAGAAGTGAAGAGGCAGAAAGGATGAAATAAAGAAGACAATGTACTGAAAACTGTGCTTCAAATAATATTAAAAATATTAAAGAGAACTAGCATGAAGTTCAGGCTTTAGTCAAATATCTGCAGAGGCTATGGTGAGAGCTCATAGCAGGAAATGGAACAGGGGGAAACCACACTTTAAAGATTTATGATGCTAGTAGAAGAGATTTCCCTGTCTCTTGTTGTTTATTAAATATCCAATTTTAGACTAGCGATAAGGTCAGATATTAGTACCCAGCTCCTGTGTTAATATTTAATACTTATCGACCCCCATTCTCATGTTTCAGGGGAACATGATGGAAATTGTAACAAAAATTACATGGGGATATAGTACATAAATATATGGAAAGACTAGCTGTAGTACTGATGCCTTTGTTGCCTGAAACTAGATTTATTTGCTTCTCATCTGCAGTTCAGTAGGACCTGTAGAATATGACAAAAATTTATTCTCAATGTAGCGTGTTGCTGCATATACAGAAATGTTGTGGCTGTTTCTCGATGCTCCCAGGCTGCTGCATCCCTGGTGAAGCCATTCAGTGCAGACAAAAGGACGAGCAGGGGGAGCACTCATTTCGGCCAACACCGCCAGTTTACAGCACTGCCTTTTTTCCTCCAGAACTACAATACCCCAATGCCAAACATATCCCCTTTAAACTGTTCTGTAACCAAAAAAAAGGAGGAGAATGCTATTCGGCAGCACAGCTTCAGTTACCAGTGAATTCATGATACAGAACTACAAATATCAGATTATTGTTAGATAAATGTTATAGTGACCTGTTATACACTTAATCTGTGCCATGCCACTGCCATTTGCTGAAGTTATCCCAAAAATGTGGATACTAGACAAATAATCACTGCGCCTGCTGACGGTTAAAATCAAAACCATTTAAAAACATGTAAAAGACAGTCCAATGCCAATATTTTAAGGGGAAGGGAGAAGTACCTGACGAACATGCACACCCGCTGGATGGACAGCTTGAGAGTCAAGGCCTCAGTCTGCCACATGTGAAAAAGCCTAAGAAGATGAGAGCTTCAAGAAACTACAAAGATGAGAAAATCATTAGAGTATTCATTTTTTTTCATGCATTCTAACCTCAGAAAGACAGACTGAAGTAGAATAAACAGTGAGCTTTAGCACGACAAAATGAGCTTGGAGGTGCTACACGTGTTATCAGCAGAAGATCATGCACAACAGCTGAAGTGGCAACGTTTGCCAGGTGACTAATTTTGTAGATAGGCTGACCCCAGATAGAACTAATTTCTAAATGAGTTAGGAGACCTGCATGAATCACAGCAGGATGAGAGGCTGGAAAGGCTAACTTGAACTAGTTCCAAAACTGTAATTATAATATAAAGTGCAAGCATTCAGCTGAATATGGTGCTTGCAAATGGGGCGGAGTCCAGTTGGAGGCCTATATCTAGTGGAGTGCCTCAGGGGTCGATGCTGGGACCAGTATTATTCAATATATTCATCAATTACTTAGATGAGGGAACTGAGTGTACTATCAGCAAGTTTGCTGATGACACCAAGCTGGGAGGAGTGGCTGACATGCCAGAAGGCTGTGCTGCCATCCAGCGAGACCTGGACAGGCTAGAGAGTTGGGCGGAGAAAAAATTAATGAAATATAACAAGGGAAAGTGTAGGATCTTGCATGTGGGTAGGAACAACCCCAGGTTGTGACTTATTAGAGAGCAGTGGAGGGGAAAAG
>NW_009698095.1:332-3153 GCF_000703405.1 Apaloderma vittatum | reverse complement strand
CCAGAGATGAGACGGACCATTAAACTGGAAATGCCCTTGCTGTGTCTCAGTAGAGAGAGGCCGAGTCCCCCGGGTGCTGTGTGCGTGGCTGCGTGTGTGACTGACAGCTGAGCTTAGCTCCAGGGCTCCAACAGGGAGGTTTTACCAGCCCCCTCCGGGCAGGAGGAGTCCGTGCCAGTACGTTTCAGGCTGTGTCAGCTCCCTGAGCGAATGGTGGCACTCGGAGTCAACACAGCGCCCTGCTTGCACACCTCTTTCTCAGGCTTTTGCCTGCGTGCCTGCGGTCTGAGCAGTAGCACAGCGAGGGACCCTGTGATCTCTGTGCCACCCGGCTCCGCTCACTAGAGCGAGCTCGACTTGCTGAGATCAGAGCATCAGCACAGAGCACAGGCAGCCAAGACCCTGCAAGGGTCTCTCCAGTTCTATTACACTGTAAGGAGATGATACCACTTAGTTTTTTGGGGGTTTGGTTTTTTTTTTTTGTTTTTTTTTTTTTTCTAAGAGGAATCAAGATGTCACTGTGTGGGGTGTGGGTTTGGTTTTGTTTTTTTTTTTCCCCTGGTTTGTCATTCCCTACCTTTTCTCAACATGGTGAAGCAGGAGGTAGAGTAAGCCCCAACCACCCCTCAGCACTGGCGTGTGCTCCTGTGGGTGACGTTCTGTGCCAGGCACCTCCATCAGCACCCAGGCCTGCTCAGGGCATCTGCTCCCCTTGCCCACAGCTCCCGGGAGAAAGGAAGAGGCATCAGGCGTCGTCTCTGTAAAGGCGGGTGCAGAGGGCTTAGAGCGCTGCCTTTTCCATCCGCCTGTCATGAGCGACTGTGACGCACGTGTGTGTTTATCTGGCCTGAAACTCTCCCATCTGTCGCGGCCTGAAACTGTCACAGGAGCAGGGAGAAGTGGGGGGATTTAAGAAGGCAGGAAAAAACATGATCCAAACTTTATATCCTTTCTTCTTCCTCGCTTTGCTAACGAGAGCTGTCAGCCCCTTGGCGTTTCCCTTTTCTGTGCTCTTGTTAAACATGTTCTACTGAGAGATGCTACAGCAATAACCTTTTATATTGACTGTTACTGGTATAACAAGTCCCTTGGGTCAGGTGTGTGTGACACACTTGGGAGTTTTACTATCGAAGTGAATACTGTAATCCTGTCTTTGATAAGAACTGTAGATTTCTACACTGATTTTGAATTCATATCTACTTTACTTTTAATCCTCTTTACAGAAATTGGTTTTTGAAGTGATTTTAAGAACGCAACTTTTATATCAAGCTGTGCTGTTCTAGGCAGTGTGCCAGTTGTGCTGGTTTGCTGCACCTGTAACCTCAATGCTTTTGTTAAGCCTAACTAACATTGAATATTTTCTTTTTATTGCGGGTTGGGAGGGGCTGGAATCTATGGGGAAGGGAATGTGACTTGGTTTTTTTTGTTTGTTTTTTTTTCCTCTAGCACAGGCAGGTGAACTGTGAATAGCTTTTTTTTTTCCTTCCTCCTCCTCCTCTGGGTCACCTAAAAGCGTGACGTTTTGTTTTTATTTTAACCTGTAAACTGCTGTATTTGAATCACCTGCCGTTCTCTCAAAGCCCAGCCTCCAGGGTGTTACAGTGAGTCTTAATAGGATGCTGCAGCAGGGAAGAGACCAGGCCTTCACCCCTGGTGTCTCCTCTTCAGCCGCCTGAAGCCAGAGCAGGGCTGACTGGGGAAAGGGTTCCTTCTCTCCTGTGGAAGAAAGGCCTGGTGACTAAGGAGGAGAAACTGGGAGACACAGGCTCTGTTCCCGACTAGCTGTGTAACTTCGGGCCAGTCACTAAACCTTACCGTGCCTCAGTTTCCCCATCTGTAGAATGGGGGCAGTTTAGCCTGGATCTGTGAGATTATGAGAGGCTGAGTGCATGTTTCCTGCAGCGCTTTTAGGTCTCTGGCTGGAGGGTGCTGTGGAACGTGAAAATACTACATTGAAAGACCCGATGGCGTTACCAAAGAGCCGAAGCAGCCACGGGAGCGGTGTTTGGAATTGCTTCTCCAGAGCACTACGGCAATAAAATCATCCACATCTGGTTGTGCTTTTCAGCTTGGCAGGTGCATTAGAGGTCCAGGGCCAACTGTGTCAGAAACCAGCCTGACCTTAGGCTGGAATCTGCGCGTTATTGTCCTGCCTGACCTTGCTGCGATGCTTCGCTACCCTACTTAGGTCACAGAACCTTGTTTTTCATTGATTTCCCTGTACAAATGAACCTTGGTTTGCGGTTGTGAGACTGAAGGGAGCTGTGGAAGCACGAGAGCCAAAGCTGCATCAGCCAGGCTGAGCGCAGCTCTTGGAGAACTTGCGAGTCAAGAACCTGTTACGCGTTTGCCTTTTCATCTTTGAAATGGATTTGACTTCAGACGGGCGTTTCTAAGCTGCGTGTGTTCATCTTGCTGAAGAGGTCCACTTCTTTCACCCTCGCTAACGGGACGAAAAGCTGTTGTGTCTGGAGCGCTGGAGAGCGGCGAGAAGACGCTTCTGGCGCTGCCCCTTGTCGTGTGACACCGGCAAACTGTGTAATCATGTGCCTCAGTTTCCCTGTCCGGGGAGTCTTTAACCTACCTCACTGCTAGTTGAGGCTTGTGTAAGTGATGCTTCTGGCACGTGTGGAGAACCCCGGGTGCGGGTTGCCGGTGGTGCAGAGCCACTGCTCGGCTGTCAGTAGCGCTTAACCGAGATCCTTAAACACTTACCTCCTGAGCAAGGTGGGAGCGGGCCCTGGATTACCTGGTTTCTGACGTGCTGAGGCGCTACACAGGTGCTACTCTGCCAAATACCGACTTCTGGTGGCCACCGCCA
>NW_009698095.1:0-248 GCF_000703405.1 Apaloderma vittatum | reverse complement strand
CCGTGTAAGGACCAAGTTCTGGCCCTGGGGAAGATTTTTGACACCGCGGCCGGTCTGGGCCGGGAAATGCTCTGCTGGGTCGACAGTTATTTGATATTTCTCCTCCCTTGTAAACTCCTAACTCCGCTTTCTTTTTTCCATTTAAAACTCTTGCAGTTACTCTAATAAAATTTTTACCGTTGTTCTCAGGTCTGTGTGTGTGTGTGTTGCGGTTGTTCCTAGCCCTTCAGCCCCTGAGCAGCAGAAAA
>NW_009698094.1:371-613 GCF_000703405.1 Apaloderma vittatum | reverse complement strand
CACCCGCTTTTGTCGCGCTCGCCGTGAGGAGGAGCTGGGCTTGTCTTTCTCCATTAAGCCGACATCAATTTGCATTTATTTAAAAATAACAGAGCCTTCAATCTCTCCCGAAGCATCGCCTCCCGTCCCGGCAGCCCCGCAGTTGACGCTCATGGGTTGTCAACCCGGAGACATCCCCGCTCCATCCCTGTCCGGGGCTGGGCACCAGTGCTGAGGAAGCAGGATGGGATCCCTAAGGCCGT
>NW_009698094.1:0-286 GCF_000703405.1 Apaloderma vittatum | reverse complement strand
GAGCGCACCTCCGCTCCTCCACCCGCGGAGAGCGAAGCATCCAAACACGTGCACGCACAAGCAGATGCACCACATGTTTATTTATCCCAACGTGCACAGATAAATAAACACTTTGGAAAGAAGTAGCCCTGGGCACATGCGGCTGCATCCATGGAAGGAACTGGCCAGATTTGCTTGCCACCGGGATAAAACCTGCTTGGTTTCATTTAACACAAAGAAATGTTGCGGCGATGGCGGTGCTCAGGCCTTGAATGCAGCAGAAAATAAAGTAATAATAATAATAATT
>NW_009698093.1:655-927 GCF_000703405.1 Apaloderma vittatum | reverse complement strand
GAGGCTGGGGCTGGAGGGCACAGGACAGACCCTGCACACAGGACACACAGAGCACCCCAGGCACAGCCAGGGAGAGGTTTCAGAGCACCCCAAACCCGTCTCCCTGCAGGGAGGAACTGCACATCCCCTTTCCTTCCTGGGCTCTTCACTATCCCCTCGGCCACCCTGGGAGCCCCAGCCACTTTCACAGTCCAAGGAGGAGATGAGGACAGAGGCACTCCCAGGACAAGGCACCCTGACAGGGTAATGCCAGCTAGCATGCATCAGCCTGG
>NW_009698093.1:0-625 GCF_000703405.1 Apaloderma vittatum | reverse complement strand
AGGGAGGCCAGCATGGCACCGAGGGAGCCCTGTGGGTGATGGCATGCTGCATCCGCACCTTCAGACTTCTCAAACTGCTCCAGCAGGCTGGACAGGTCGGTGGCTTCAATCCCTGGGCCAGGAAGAAAGCACAGCAAGTCAGATCAGCCAAAACCCTCCCGGCACCACAGGCGTGCACCCTGGCCCCATCCGTCCCTTGCACCGGTCTCACTGGGGAGGAGAAAGAGCTGCTGAGCCTGCAGTAGCTCCACATCTCCCACAGTGAGGACAGGAGCACCCAGCTCTGCAGCCCTAAGAGGGATAAGTTTGGGCACAGCTAGCCCAGACCATCCACTGGAAGCAACATCATGGCAGAGCACTGGGAAAAGATCGCAAGCCCGCAGGCACAGCTTTGCCATCCTCACCCCCAGCAGTGCCAGGAACCGGTCCCTCCCACCCCCCAGGCGGCCTGCACTGCTGCAGCCTTGCTGGCTGCCGACATTCAACCCAGTGCCCCACAGCCCTCCTGCTCACCGATCTCGCTGATGAAGGCTTGCACAATGTCCTTGCTGCTGTCACTTGGCCGCGTCGGGATGAGAAGCGGCTGGTGCCTCCAGGGCCGTGCAGCAAGTGCCTTGGTGGGCAG
>NW_009698092.1:0-924 GCF_000703405.1 Apaloderma vittatum | reverse complement strand
ACGAGGCTTCAACTAATTTCCTGAATATTAATAAATTCAAATTATTTTGTACATGAGACGTGTCTGGAAGTTTCTTTACACCCATAATGGGCAAAATCCTGATTTTTTATTTTTTCACGTACTGCGGGAGTCCTGCACAGTGCGTGTAAATTGGATACGCAGCCCAATTCTTTAATTAAAAAAACCTCCCTATTTAATGAAAAAAAAGTTTTAAATAATCTATGTATTTAAAAAATTGAAAATGCAAATGTGTTTTCCTTTTTTCTGTCTCACAGATGCATACGAAGACGGTGTGTACCTGCTGATGGCCTTTGTCGCTAATCAGGTATGTCCTGTGAGATTTTAATTGACTTTAATTGACTTTAAAATCAATTAAAATCAATTAAAGTCAATTAATTTGGGGCTTGTGTGGTTTTAATTGAGGTTTTGTAATGCGGCTTTTTTAAAAAGTGTTTCCAGATCCTCCAGTCGTGACAACGGTCTTTAATTAAAGAATGAATTAAATTACGGGATAAAATAAATTAGAGAATGAATGAAAGCATTAATTCTTTAATGAATCTTTAATTACACTTCAACGTATTTTTCAATTATTATCTTAATATTAATAATAATATCTATACTAATAGCGTTATAATATGATCGCACAGTGTAAAATATAAATACATTATATTAATAATACCAACATGGCGATATTAATAATATTGCAATTAATATATCGTTAATCATTAATACAATTATTAATATAAATCATGTTATTATTAATATAGCATCGATATAATTAATAACATACTAATACTATTGATAATCTTAACCGAAATAATATTAACATTATTAATATTATTAACATTAATATCATGTATAGTTTTTAAATTAAAAATTTCGAAATTATTATTATTATTGATAATAATTCTATCATTACATTTC
>NW_009698091.1:931-2150 GCF_000703405.1 Apaloderma vittatum | reverse complement strand
GCACGGGGCAGCCACCCCACAGGAAGGGGCTCACAGGCTGGAGCAGGACATCTTTCAGGCAGGCAAGGATTCCTGGAAAATGCACCAGGGATTAGGAATCAGACAAGAGTGAGGGGAAGAGGCTGTATGGAGGGTGTCAGGGAGAGATCCCCAAGAGGCTTCTGAGAGCTGGACTTACCCAGTTGATGAGGAGAGTCGAGTGGAGGAAGCTGGATAGAGGGCTGCAGAGTCCTCAGCTCTTTTATACACGTCCTAGAGCGCCTGTGGTGTGGTCCAGGGGGCGGTGGCAGAAACCCCAGGTAATCATGAAATTCAACAGACAAGCTTTATGACACAGTGATGCGAGGCAATTAGATCCCTCCTCATTGGGGACATTGGTGTGCAAACCTGTCCTGGAGAGAATAGGGGGGATAGGAGAGACAGACCGTGACACATCATGAGATGAAAGACCAGTTTCTGCTGCTGTAGCTGACCTCGCGTCACCAATAAACCCCAATTTGTCTCTAATCCCCCATTTTGCCTATGTAGAAGAATGGTGGTTGTCCTGCAGAAGTGCTTCGCAATCCCAGGCACAGCAAATCGCGCCTGTCATTAATTTTCTTTTACAAGCTGGTAAACAGAGACATTGGGAAGTTGGGCAATGGGAGAAGCCATTCCACCTGCTTGAGGTAGCACCCAGATACTTATGATCCCCCAGGACTGGCCCCTCATATGTGTTAGGGGACTTCATAACCCATGATCATATCTGGGCACTTGTTGGGTATTTGGAGCTCATAGATCATTATGGTAAAAAATGCAGAGATTAAGCTGCTGGACACGCCTGTGCCTGCAGAGAATGTTTGCACACGTGCAGCCCTGCCTCAGTGCATTTGCTGGGGCAGCCTGTCCTCGAATAGTTCTCGCTGACCAGCTGAGTAACTGAGTCACTCCAGAAAAGGCTCAGGGAGGACGATGAAACTACTTCTTTGAGGGTAGGGGCTGCTTCACGGCGCCCATTGTGGGCTGGTGCTGGTAATCCCAGGCTGGGAGGCATGTGCTGACGGGGCAGAGGACACCGGGCATCGCCCTGAAGCCTTGGGGCAGCAGTTTCCTCAAAGGCTCCTGCAGCAGCGGTGAGGCGAGGCATAAAATCTGGTGAGGTATAAAAGCTGTCACGGCCCCAGGCTTCCCTCACTTCACATCCCAACAGCTTTGACTCGCCAGTCCCGGTAAGCTCCCT
>NW_009698091.1:564-886 GCF_000703405.1 Apaloderma vittatum | reverse complement strand
GCGGTATTGCTGGAGTGCTGCAGGAGCTGGCTTTCTCCAGGCCAGTTGCAAGTGGTGGTGGGAGGGTGCAGGGCTGGTGTGTGGCAAAAGGGTTGGAGTGATCATGGAGATGGTGTGGGAAGTTGATCAGGGTATGTGCTCCAGGTGCCACACGATGCTGGTAGTACTACGGAGCATTGTCCATGCCAACAGTTACCCTTAAACCAAGTTCTGCTTTATCTTGCACCTTCATCTCTAGAACTGAAGGATGTCCTGCACCAGCCTGTGTGCCCCTTCCCGTGGGGGGGCTGCCCCGTGCCCGCTGGCTGACACCGCCCACGCG
>NW_009698091.1:0-331 GCF_000703405.1 Apaloderma vittatum | reverse complement strand
ATGGCGGCCTGGGCAGAAACTGCAGGTACCTCAGTGGGAACTGCGGGCCCTGCTAAGCCCAACACTGGGTCTGGCAACAGATGAGGGAGATCTCCGGAAAAAAACACCTGGCACATCCTGATACAACACTCCGTAGAAGCACATCCTGATACAACACTCCGTAGAAGAACATCCTTTTGGCACTGCTGGGCTCCACAGACAGGATGACTTGTGCCTTCCATGGCCCAACTCTGCCACTTTCCTGCCTTGCTGATCATCCCCTCAAAGCTCACTGACCACTGAGGCCACATGCCCACCTGAGGTCCCAGCTCCTGCAGCACAGCTGATGTTT
>NW_009698090.1:2137-2454 GCF_000703405.1 Apaloderma vittatum | reverse complement strand
CGTGCCGGCCCGCCAGGTATCTCACCTGCATCGGGACGGGCGACCCTCACTACACCACCTTCGACGGGGTGAAATACGACTTCCAAGGCACCTGCGTCTACCAGTTCGCCGCCCTCTGCTCGCCAGACCCCCGGCTGGTCCCTTTCACCGTCACGGTGGAGAACAACAACCGGGGCAGCAAAGCCGTGTCCTTCACCAAGACCGTCACGTTGGAGATCCACGGGCGGGTCATCACCATGAGCCAGGAGAACCCGGGCAAGGTCAAGGTAGGCGTCCTGCAAAGACCCAACATCAAAATTGCTCATTTAAGAGGATTC
>NW_009698090.1:0-1326 GCF_000703405.1 Apaloderma vittatum | reverse complement strand
ATTGGGGAGGTTTTTCCCCCCAAAATCCTATTTTTTTCCCCCTACCTGGGAACATCCAAGCCTGTCAATGAACCCTGAGCTTCTAATTTGGATTGAAATGCCTTATTCTTTTGACATTTAAAGCCATTTTTTAAAAAAATAATTAAAAAAAATAATAAAATCCTAACCCAGGCTTCCTGCAATTTTCAGAAAAAAACCAAAAATCCATAAATCATAACTAAAAAAATTCTCCCCTGCTTGAAAACATCCAATTTTTCTCAATGTCTTCAGCTGCTCTTTTGGGGTTTTTTTTTGTGGTTTCTCGCTTGGTTTGTTTTCGATTTTTCTCCCCGGCAGCTGCGAAGTGACTCAGCGGAGCTGGAAAAGGTTCAACTCCCTTCGGCCAAAACGTTGCGAAAAAGGAAAAAAAAAAAAACGGCTCGGGTCCAAATTTCTTTGTTCCTCTCCACTCTCAATCGCTGAACACCCTCCCCACGTGGAAATTTTTGGCGGAAATGCCCAAATCTTGAGAAATTTGCTGGGAAATCCACGCCCCCCCCACCGCAAAATATTTGGGGCGATGCCAAAATCTCAAAGGGATTTGCCTTCGTTCAGCGAATCCTTCAGAAAAATACCCCAAAATCTGGAGAAATTCACGTTCGCCTCCGGATTCTCCTCAGGTTTTTGCAAAATTGTGAGGAATTCACCCCAAAATCTCGAGCGACTCGCGTTCACCTTCGGTTTCAACTCGAGTTTTTGCAAAATCGTGAGGAATTCACCCCAAAATCTCGAGCGATGCGCGTTCGCCTTCGAATTCTCATTGAGTTTTTGCAAAATCGTGAGGAATTCACCCCAAAATCTCAAGCGATTCACATTCGCCTTCCGATTCTCCTCGACTTTTTGCAAAATCATGAGGAATTCACCCCAAAACCTTGAGGAATTTGCATTCACCTTCGAATTCTCATTGAGTTTTTTTTTTTGGAGGGGGTGGAATCTCCAGGTCAACTCTCAATTAATTGGATTTTTTTCTTGGAATTTCCCCCCAAGCCTCAATTCATTTGGATTTTCTTCCCCCAAAACACCCAAATCTCAATTAATTCAAATTTTTTTCTTGGTATTTCCCCCAAACATCAACTAATTTAGATTTTCTTCCCCCAAAACACCCAAATATCAATTAATTCAAATTTTTTTTCTTGGAATTTCCCCCAAACCTCAGTTCATTTGGATTTTCTTCGGATTTTTTTCGCCAGGTCGACGGCGTCTTCGTGGAGCTCCCCTTCGCCGTGAAGGGTCTCTTCGAGCTCTACCGCAGCGGCGTCCACGCCTTCGCCCGCACGCCCTTCGGCC
>NW_009698089.1:0-17405 GCF_000703405.1 Apaloderma vittatum | reverse complement strand
CTGCTGCGGGGGTCAAAGGGTCCCTCTACAACACCCCTCCGAGGCAGGGAAGAGACTTTCCTACTTGAAGCAGCAAGTAACCATTTAAGATGATAAATGCTGAAAATATTCGGGAGAAAATTATCCTTGAAAGGCAGGTACCAGCCACGGATGGAAAAGCAAGATTAATCTCATTATCATGATGCTGAGGGGCCTTTTCTTCAGATTTTGCAAGCTACACGAAAGGAAACCGATCACCAGCCACAAGCTAACACTTCCCTAACCACACCCCTTGGCCCACTTTCTTGCGAGGATTGCGTGAGCAAGACATCGGCAGGGGCTGCACCAAGGAACTGTGTGGGACACCGTGGCGGTGGGGGACTTGTTGGAACTCCCCAGTAACTGTCAGCTCTCTTCTGCTCTGGTGTGGAGAGTTACTTCAGGCTCATCTGCCCCAATGGATCCTTGTTCATCTTTTCCTGTTCCCAGGGCACCACACTTGGTCTGCAGGTGGAGAGGGAGCCTTTGGAAATCCTGTAGGCAGGTGACTCACCGCTTCTGGGGACTTCTGTGTTTTCGTCTTTGTAGTTAGCATCCAGTTTTCTTCTCCCCTGACACCACATGCAAGTTAATTCTACCCTCTGTTCCCATAATCACTAGGTCTCTCCCTCCTAGGAACACAGGAACTTGGCAGCAGTTGTTAGAGACAGCAACAGCTGTCACTAACATGATGATGCCAACAATGAGGCGTTATTTCCAAGAAACCATAAAAATCAGCATGAGGAAGGCTGCACAGTGGACAGACTTCAGCTATTCAAACCCAGTTCTCAGCTTCAGTAGGAATCTCTCCATAGGAAGTCAGGTAAAGGGAGTAGTGTAAGTTGCATTTTATTAGACAGAGGTGGAATTGATACACGTTATACCTTAATTTTCCATTCTTCTTGTTCAGACATGTTGAGTGTACAGGTTTCCCATTTTTTAGTCAAGAAAGAAAAACATTGCCCAAAGCAGCTGCATTCAACAATACAACAATTTATGTATCATTATTCACTTGAAGACTAGAAATGTGCCCAGAAATTTTTCAATCATTCAATACACTAAAATATAGATAATAAAAAGTTAGTTACTGTTTAATGGTAAAATACATTAAAAAAATTCAGGCGACTAGAATGAAAACTCATGACTTCCTTCAGTATGGCACCGCTCTATCGTTTCATTATAAATTTGTAAAAGGCACCACACATTAAAACTGTAAAGCAAGGGAGAAAACAAAACCAAGCAACTTTCCATTATTTTCTTTCTGTACAAATACATATATATCTTAAGGCAGGTGTTTTTATGTGCAAAATACAAGTATACAGGTAAAACCAACGTTGGTATCATATATTCTCATCATACTCACTTCTTCTTTTAGCAGTAACATTGGTGTCCAAATGTACAGTACATTGAAAACACTTTTCTCTAACAGAGCTCAAAAGAGAAGGCAGGCTGGAAATACGGCCCTGATAACAATTAGGTTTTAAATCTGAAAAGCTTTTATGTAGACCCCTTAAAATATGTACAAACAGTCATTCTCTTTTTCTTGTTGTCTCTTCCTTTAGAAAGGTCCATATCAACTTGTTCACTATGTCAGGTTGATCCTGCTGCAGCCAATGACTGGCTTCAGACAAAATAGTTAATCTGAAATGATTTTTAACATAAATCCGTGTAATTTCTGCCATCTCCACTTCCATAAACGCATCTCTTTCTCCCCATAACAGCAGGGTTGGCATGATGACTTCATGGTGCTGCAGAGGTAGGCAGCTTCAAAAATAAAACACACTTAGTTAGGTCTCAGTCCGCTTAGCTTTTGAAATCAACACAGTGAATCTCATTGCAAGCTTTCTGCGTTCCAAGATATCTTCTGCAATACCAAGAAAACACTCCTGTGACTCAGAGTTCTTTAATGGTTCTTAAGGATGGTGAAATTGTTAGAAGATACTTTTACTGTAACGTGTCTGTAATCAGCAGCTGATTGCAACAGCGGTCTTAATTTTGGAACATGAATGATGCTTCAGCATGGTGCACAGCTCAGGAACCCCACGATCTCTGTAAAAGGGAATGTTGAACAACATGGCCAGGATTTTGTAGGTTGGTGGCTTTCCTTGGGCTGATGAATGCTATGGCAAATTTCTGAACCTGCATTATTTGCTGCAAGGAGCCTTTAATAAAATTTAGAGTACAGTGTTCAAGGCATCTAGCTACCTGAGCGGCCAAGCGGCCTCACTGAAAAATGGCTGTCCAGGAAATGGCAGGCTGCTGGTTTTGGACACCGTGGAATATCAGCAGCTAGAGTGTTTCAGCCCTGCTCAAAATTGAATAGCACGTAGTACAGCTAAAAATACAAATATCTGTAGAAAAAGATATTCTATAGAACACTGATGTCTGAAATGTTGAGCTGAATTCAGTAACATTCACTCATCTGTGAAATCAATGCTAACATTCAACGTGCATCAGAGTTCTCTTTACAGAGAGCTGTAGTGTGGATTTGAGAGCCTTGGACTTACATAACTACATCTGTATGCAGTGAAAGAAAACTGTTCCTTAAAAATTTGCTTTTCATGGAGTCATAATCTCTTTAATAAAAACTGCAACATCACAACCCAGAGCTCTGGAAGACTAGAAAGTGTTTTGAAGATAAATACCTTGTAAGACATACGAAGAATAACTTGAAGAAAGGCCGTTAGAAAGTAAAATGTTCATAAAAAGTATGCCAGCATAATGACCTATTTAAACTTCTGGTAAAATTTTTTTTCTTAATACAATTATTTTAAATGGAATATTGTATAAATATTTTCTCATATTAAAGGTAGACATTAGGAAGCTAGACATGAAAGACTATTGCCTTTAATGTATGCTTGAATCTTAGACATATACTGTAACAGACCAGCTGTGACAATTCAAAACAGGCTCCATCTGATCAGATACAAATCTTTTATTATATTAATGCTCAAACACGATTACTTTAGACCCGTATAAAAAAGATTTTCTGAACAAGCTTTTATGACATTCTTAAGCGCTAGCTTGAAACTTGAGTTAGTTTAAGAGACCATGCTCTGTTATAAAGGGAAAGACAACGAAGCTGATATGCATTAGTTTAAGGTAACACAAAAAAACCTGACACTTTGAAGACATTTCTTCTCCACGTATACATAATGCCAAGAAATATTAATAAAAGGTCACTTTAATTTAATTTTGATTGATGAATTGGGAAAATTCTTAAAATGGCTTTTGTAGCAGTGGATTTAAAATCTCATTTTGCAAACAACCTGACCTCACCCACTGAGCCATAGTTTATTCATAGTATCAGTTTTAAAAATTGATAATCTGATTATCTGGTTCAGTGACTTTAGACTAATCACTTTACCTCTTAATTCCAGTATTTTGTATCTCTTCACTATTTGTATGTGGTTTTTTCACTACTGTAGGGTCTACCATTTTTCTTTTTTGTCTAAGGGCCTTGCAGGATTTCTAGCCTCACCTGGAAAAACTCTCTTGGGCTTTTTATGCACACTTTATAGAATCATAGAATGGCCTAGGCTGGAAGGCACCTTAAAGATCATTTAATCCCATAGATAAACAACATGTCATTCATTGCCTATGAGCTACACTATACTTCTTTTCAGTCTGGAATATGGGACATTGTATCATGCCTGAAGTTTCTAGAAATCTCCTTTAACAAGGATTAACATGCAGATTTTCTATTCAGAAAATATGAAAAAAACAGACACAAATCTTCATACAGCACTTACACAGTTTCTCTGTGAACAAAGTGAAGCACTTCCTAACTTCTAGAAGAGAACTAATCCCATTTTCTAAAAAAAATGACGTATCAGAAGAAATTCAAGCTTCAGCTGCTTACCTCTCTCTCTTGACCAAGCACAATACAAAAGCTTTGTGATTTGTGTTTGTGTCTAAAGTACAGTGGAGGCAACGACTGCTGTGCTATTTATACAAGGATGTATTAATGATGGATAGATGTAGGTGATTTCAGTCATCTCTTTGGGAATAACTTTCCAGAAAAATTAAGCTCTGAAGAATGAAACTCCAAGTGGATACTTATGAGTTGGAAGCCTTTAACACGTAGGTCACCAGTGCCAGCCACTGGGATTTATGTTGAATACAAGTCATAAACATCTATGTGCTGCTTAGTGGCTTTTATGAGAGGAAGTGAAAATTTCGGTCCAGTTTTACTATTTCATCATTCACATCCCCTGAGGTATGACCATCAGAATTGGTGGCAAGAACTGAATGAGCTGAAGACTAACCTTTTCCTTCCAGTCTAACATTTGCTGCACTGTGGTTGACAGCACCTAAAGTAATACTCTCTAAATTTAGTACAGCTATATGTGCTCATTAGAAAAATAAAGCAAAAGAAGCACAAACATACATATGCACACAGAGGAAATAATAGCTTCAAAGATATTTTCTGCTTAATAACTGATACTAGGCTTTTTTTGGGCCTGAAAAGGCCTGAAACAACAGTTTAAACACACATGACTCTTCCATCTCTCTCATCTGAATCCCACAGCAATTCAGTCATCACAGATAATTCACTGCTACTGTCAGAGAAACATCTGGTTAATGTGCATGCTCACTGATGCGAGGTGCTGAGGCAAACGTAATGAACGAGGCTCAGGGCACAGAACGAGGCTCAGGGCACAAACGAGGCTCAGGGCACAAACGAGGCTCAGGGCGCTGACGCCTCTCCAGCTCCTCATTCGCCCTACCCTGGGGGCTCTGCAGCACAGTTCCGGGCCAGGGAGCTGCTGTGCAGCCGCTCAGCGCCCCGTCGCCCTTGGACATCCCAGCTAATGTCATCAACCATGCTCTGCATAGCTTTAAATAAGCACACTGCTACCAACACAGCCACCTCATTTATTCCTCATTGGTGTCTGTGCTTGGTCTTCTCTTGTTTAGAACAAAATACACCATCTCTCTAACTTCTCATTCCAGTTTTGTCTCTTAGCCTGTACAAGACAGCGCATAGCTCAGATCCCTGTTTTCCTCCCAGCACTTCCCCACTGACTGCTCTCCTGACAGTGACAGCATGGAAGGCACAGGAAGAGCATTAAAGTGGCACTAAATTTGGACGAGGGAAATTGAAAAGTTAATCTACTTCAAACATCTACTGTTTGAGCTTAGGGAAGGAAGAGAACTGTAATTTTTAAAGAATATCAGGAAACTAGTCTTGTGTTAGAGAAGCGTTCAGGAGGTTTAGCACTGTTGAAGATTGGAGGGAGTAAAGGAAAAAAGTTCAATCCCACTCTTCATATAGTCCTTCAAGTTGGGGCTGTAAGTCCTAGGTAGACTATATGCAGCATTAATGACCTTCTAGCCTGTTAAGTTTTTGGTAGATAAAAAGGAAGCATAGGTCTCTAAGGCCAAGCCAACTCCTTTCAGAAAGGTTAAAGCCATTAGAAAACTGCTTGAGAAGATAAATATTAAGCTTCTAAAAATAGCTTCTATTATGATACTATCTCTCAGTTTTAGTCTATGCATGCTCCCTGCTGCCAGTGAGTCTGATGAGACCAATGCAGGAACAAACCAAACCAAACAATAAAAAAAGAGATAAGTTTTAGGCTTAGGTACAAATAAAACTACTCCACCTTTAAAAAACAAACCACATCAGACATGGTTTTGTAAAGTTATAAGTGAGGGTAACGTGCTTGGATGCCTTATTATCTAGTATAATCTAATAATAAGCTCTTCATAGATCTTAGTATTAGATAATATGAACTAAAATGCAAATAATTAATTGATGTTAACTTCATAAGTATTATTTAAAGATGGATATTTGTGATTGCCATGTGTTCTGTGAATGAGGAAGGGTCTTTGCTTTATTAGATTTTGAAACAAAGATTTTCCTTATCCGCACTGTGGTTATTTCATGGTTTTGTGTGAATACCTCATACAATTCACTTTGCATCACACTGCTTGGCACTGAATGCATTTCTTACCTGTTGAGACTTTAAACAGATCTGTAGTTTTTCCTTCTTTAGCAGCAGAAGCTGCAACAACATTTTTGGCCTCCAGGTGTCTCTACAATATTTTACCTTGTTTCAGAACGTTACACTGACCTGAAAATATTTCTGTAGTGGTTAATGGGTCCAGTTAATGCTCCGGGTTGTGAAAAGACATAGAGATAAGCTTCTATATCCTCCGTTGTTAATCTGCAACCTTTCCTTCCAATTCCAGTGGCCTGGCTGGTAAATAAATTTTTCAGAACCTACAAAAGCAAACATAAAAAGCCACTACATAAGATAGCCAGAAAACGTGATTTCTCTCCTCCAAAAGGACACATCTTTCTAAAGATACATTGTTTATAGAGTACAATGAATAGTTTAAATGCCTTTTTAGAGTGCTATGTGTAAAGCACATGGTAAACTTATTTCTGGTATAACTTCAGAATAATCAAGGTTACTCAGTTCTGCACCCTGACCTGCCACCTGTGACAGGGAAAGGCTGGCATGTAAAAAAAAAAAGTGCTGGCACATACTTTTCTTTGGGATGGACCTCAGCAGCTGGCAGGGTGGCAGGGAGAATGCTTCAGGACTGAGGACCTGCCCAACGTGCAGGTCCTCTCTGTGGGCACCACTGGGAGCTCTGCACTGGGCTGTATCCATGTGGGAGGATGCATACTGACAGCTGCTTTTTCCCTTTCTGCACACTTTTTAAGGCTATACAAGGTGTTGGCCTCGTTGGTTCCTCGAGGAGAATTAATCATCTGGCTGAATTTGATGCCCGGGCTCCCAAACTGGCTGCCCCGGAGCAGGCTCTGAGGGATAAGAGGATGTCCCGCTGCTCACGGGAGCTTCAGCTAAGTCAGCACGAGTTCCCCAGGCACCAAATGTGACCCAGTGCCATGGGCAAAACCAAAACCAGCTGACTGGCTAGGTGGGGTAATGCGCTGTGCTGCTAGAGGTTAAAAGTAGGTCCCTGAATGCCTCCTAGAAATGCAAAAGCAAGAATTAATCTCAGAGGCTCTAGTACTTAGATTGTACTTTATACATATAAAGCTCAAGAAGAAAAATCAGCAGCTCTGCTTTTTTTTTCCAGTAATTCTAACTACATCAGGAGGGATCAGTGTAGGTGGCAATTCTTCCATCACTCACAGTTAAATATATAAACAAGAGCACTCATTTTGCTCACCTTGAAATCATTTACTGTAAACATGAATTCAGGAAACCATGGCATTTGGAAAAAGAAGTAGTAACCAGATTTAATCAATTGTGATGGATGTCGTAGAATGTATTCTGAAACAAAAATGCCCATGAATTAAAAATGAAAACTGATGACTCAAACAAAATTACCGTTAATACTACTATTTTTTAAACTTAAAGGAATGTTTTAAAAATATTACATTAGAGCATGCTATGTGACAAAAGATGATTATTGTTTCAGGAGTAAGTATATGATGTGGCCATTAAAATATACTTCTTTTATATGTGTTAATAGAAACAGCAAAACAGAAGCCTGCCAAAGCTTAAGTGAGGGCAGAGACACTGGAGAGTTTAATTGGATTATAGGTTTTCACTTAGAGGTCTACGTGTGTATCTAGCCCAAAGCCTTTGTTTCAGCTGTGGAATATGAGGCATAAGTACAAGTCTAAGTATTTCTCTCAACAAAGATGTAAGGCACAGAAATCTAGATGATAATCCACTGATATTCTAAAGACAGTACCTATCCCATTCACAGAAGTACAGAATTTTTCTAACAGTTGTCATTTTGGCAATTTTAAGAACCACAGTCAAGATTACATAGTTCCATTAAGTCTTTTTTTTTTTAAAAAAAAAATAATTTTGTGTCTCCAGTGAGTTGCAAGACCCATCACTGACATTCAAATATCTCACTTCCTTAAAGTGAGTAGCGAATTTATGCAGGTATTAGAAAGTCTAGAACTTATCCTTTACAGATGCAAATTCAGGAAGGCAAAACTGCACTCCCAGCACAGGTGTTCTCTCTGAAATACTGATTCTGGCAGTGAATAAAAATGAGTTGTAAAACAAAGTAAATTGAAGTATCAGCTATCTTCTAAGCTTTCGTATCTTACACATTTTTAAATTGCATCACCCATTATATTTTTCTTTGATGGACCATCATCAACAGTGCTCACTTTTCTGCACAATTTATAAACTGTGTATTTTCCTTTAATCTTTAATCATAGAATCATTAAGGTTGGAAAAGACCTCTAAGATCATCTAGTCCAACCGTCTACCCAACACTACCATGACCACCGAACCATGTCATGAAGTGCCACAGCTACACGTTTTTTGAACACTTCCAGGGATGGTGACTCCACCACTGCCCTGGGCAGCCCGTTCCAATGCCTTACCACTCGTACAGTGTAGAATTTTTTCCTAATATCTAGTCTAAACCTCCCCTGGTGCAACTTGAGGCCACTACCTCTTGTCCTATCAGTAGTAACTTGGGAGAGGAAATCAGCACCCACCTCACTACAACCTCCTTTCAGGTAGTTGTAGAGAGCAATGAGGTCTCCTCTCAGTCTCCTCTGCTCCTATATAATATAATAACACATATTTGTCTTCTATACAGCCTGGCTCCTGCTCCCAGTGAAAATACTGGAGAAAGCTCCTGCCTGCTCAGGTGGTGGTGAACAGACCTCTCCCTCCTCGGGTAAGTGAGGCTTCGGTTCCTAGGAAAATGTTCTGTAAATGTTCTTGTAGTGCCCAAGAACACTCCAAGGGCAACACGTGTGAATAGTTCCGATTCCACGGAGCTGTAAGGTCAGATTTGCATTCATCTCTGTTGTTCCAGTGAATGTTGTACTAGATCATAAATTGTCACTTGTCACCTACGTCAAGATTAAATTCAAATGTCTGATTCACATTTATACAGAGGCTGTTTTATGCAGATTTAACAATGCAGTGAGGCCTTAACTAGGTGTAATGCAATATACACCTCTCTTCAGGGAATTTTATCCTGCCAAAGTAGTATAAACCAGATTCAAGTATATGAAAATTACGTTTGTGGACCCTCAAGGATTAAGAAAAACATCAGTAAGTTTGGCTGCAAGCACTCCCACTTCCTACAAGAAATTATTTCCAAAAGTCAAATACTTGATACCTTACTGCTTTATACAGTCCAGATTGTGAGAGGCACTTTATCTACTGCACATCTAAAAGGGCAAATAGTTGGTTCTTCTTTAGAAACCTCAAAGCAAACACAACCATAATAAAAATGCAGATACTCTGGATTTAAAAAGACTACTATAAAACTCACCTGTGAACACAGACGGATGAGGGAAATTAACCACAATCAGCTTAGTCACCATTTCGGGGTAACATATGGCCACTAACCAAGCGATCATTCCTCCCCAGTCATGGCCAATCAGCACACACTTGTTGTATCCTACCACAGAAACACAGATTTGTGCTTTTATTTCAGTGGAATTTGTATCCGTACGAACTATCGTATACAATGAAATAATTATTGAGCAAAATAGATGGTGCAGCACATTTGTTAACATGACTATTTAGTACTGCACTGCTTCTGTCACTAATGTTCAGAAAAATACGGCACTATTATAGTTAAAAATCAACAAATAATTAAAATTACTTAATTGGACTTTAATTACACTTTACCTATACTACCTTGCTGTCAAACTAAAGTCACTCGGTATTCAGATGGCCACCCTGTTCACATCTTGACCAATGTAGGGTCAGATATACAATTCAGTCATTATAACAAATGTACATTTGTCACATACATTATAAAATGTCATGTACAAATGTACATTTGTCATGTTAAGGGAGTGTGGAGTTTGAAACTGCAGACAGAAAGACTGAGCAATCTCCTGAGCTCCTCCTAAACAAAACAAATCCTTACCGATTTCTCTGAGTATGGGAGGTTATCTAAGCATCATCACTATGCAAAAAATAAGCGTTATACTTAATAATTGTATATATGTAGCACATACATATATACACACAAATACACATTTATATAGTTAGTAGGCTGTAGCTTTTCACCATATGCTGTTTTGATGGGTATTTTGCAAGTTCATTCATGTACTTCTTCCATCAATAAAAATGTTAATTTTAACAGCAATGAAAGGGAGAAGAAAAATCATGACCAAGTTTTTGAAAGCCTAACCATTCCTCCTTTAACCAGTCAATACTGTCGTGTCTGAGTCCTCACTGAGGACTCTAACGCTGAGCACGTACACTACAAATGAAACGTATAAAAGCCAGACTGTTTAGAATTCTGACATTAGTTTGAACACAGTAGTCAAAGCACCTCATAACCCCACTTGAATAGAAATCTGTTGGAACACTTTTGATATAAACGAATCCTCTAAAAGAATTTAACTTGGGGTTCGAACAAAAGTAGCAAGCCTCAGAAATATTTTTTCAAAAAATTTTTAAATCCATGCAAAATTGAATTATGATGACAGCACTTCTCTAAGCGTAACCATGACATTACCATGGAGATTAACAAAGTCAGCAAAGGTTGGAAAATGTAAATACAGTGTGGGGACTGCCTGCCCAATCTTTTGACAATATTCAAACATCAGAAGCAAATTTAAACCTTAGAACTGGAATCACCACTTTACTATTTCTTCATGTAGAATGCAGTAAGCTGTTTCACTACTCCTGGAGTATCCAGGGAATTAAAATGATTCAGAGAATGACAGTCTAATCCCTTGTGTTGCTCTTGGTATGGAAGGGAAATACTCTTCACTAGGTGCTACCAGAACAGCTACGTTTCAAACTGAACTGGAGGGACAAATTTTGCAGACTTCCTTCAGCTCTAGACCGTTAACACTGAGTATTTACCATGGGGAGCAATGTGTCCCTTGTTCTCCCTTCTGTTCTTCTCACTGTTGTATAAGGCAGAGTGATTCAGCTCCTGAGAACTGACTACTGTGCAGGAGTAGTATTTTGGGATATTTTTTTTTAATACAGCAGATGTACTGTCATCATCTTTATAAAGCCCACAATATTTATTCTGTCTTGTTTGTGCAAGAAGAATGTCACCTGATATAAGTCCTTTAATCTGCAAGTGCTATTAGGCTCTAATTCACAACATTATCCACTAAGTGTATCGGTTAGTAGTAAGGGAAGACCTTCTTAGGGAAAAGAACATAGGTTTGTACTGCTGGATAGAGAAGATACAATTTTGGTAAACTCATGATGGGAAATCTTATTTATATATTGTATATACTGCCATACATATCATAATCAGAAAACATAAACATGAGTAACCTTACATTCATATCTATGTATATCTGCAATATGTATACATTAAAGAGAATGCATTTTTAAAAAAAAATCAGTGCTAGATCTTTACAGGAGGGTTTCCATAAAAACCAAAACCAACTAATCTGTGAGCTGTGTAGTTTGTCTTCTACTAACGCACCTAGTGATTCCAAAATATCCTTTATATCCGTTATCAGGCAATCTAGCTTGTAATTTTCTTTGTTGGAAGGAGCATCCGTTTCTCCGTAACCTCTCAAATCCAGGGCCACCACTCGATATTCACTTTTAAATTCCCGCAACTGATGGCGCCAAGAATACCTAACAGAGGGGAAAAAAAGTTGAAGTTATAATGTAAAGTGCTTCTGCTCCCAAGCAGCTGAGGGGAAATAAGCACGGCTTTGTGTGCAATGAGGTTCTTTTTTCTTTCTGTGGTACACTGAGGATCCTCTGCAGCTATAGTAGTTTTGTGCTTCCTTCTTGAACTCCCAGTAAGGAGGCGCAGCAGCCAGAAAGGGGCCACGGCTATAGCCCAGGTGCTTTAATTCCTGGTGTCTGGCATGGTCTCTTTGCTGCAAAGGAAGCTGGCATAAACCAGAGCACACCAAGGGCTATTCTGTTTATTCCTTAGAGCTGTAGTACCATCAAAAAGTAAGGTCTGAGAAGCTTTCTCTTCTGCCTGGCTTACTCACGCACATCTCAATGGAGTGGAAAACATGCCTCAAGGCATAGTGGTGTGTTTTGTTTTGCTTTCCGAAAAATTTATGTCAGATAACTCATACACTAAATAAAGAAAGAAATACAATGAATAACAAACGAACTTGGTGAAGTTCATATGATTTACATTATGTACACTTTCATCTGTGTCTTTATACTACTAGAACTGTTCCATAACAATCTCTTAATGTGGTGGTACTACACAATTATGTCGTTCCTTGTGTTTCTACGGAAAAGACTGATAAAATTGCACACGTTAAAAGATATACACACAAAATTAAGAACTCAGACAAAGGCCTGGGCTATTCCTCATTCTCTAGTAGTATGTAGTGACTAGATGTGTGTTATGAAGGAAAAGTAACAAGAAAATGGCAGGTCTCACTCATCCTGCAAGAACTACCTGCCTTTCAGCTGTTACTGAAACAAAATAGATTTCAGAATAGCCAAAACAGACATAGCCTTATCTTTTACTCTAATACAAAGGTATACAAAACCCATGATCCTTCTACGCATATATGATAATGGCTGCATTCCTTTGTGCTAGGATCTACCTTTACTTCTGCTCTTGTTTCAACAGAATATGATACGTAACATTTGGATTATCAGCAATCATAAGAGTGATGCACAGAATTCTACCTTAATTCACACAGTGTCTATATCAGACCATTGGCTCTTCCACTTCAGCTTTGCCTCCAGCCTATCAGGGACTTTGGACATAAGTAGTATTACAGTAAAAATCATTAATTATAGATATTTGTATTCATATAAATAGAACAGTCAGAACCTTTTCATTTCAGTGCCATATAATGCAAACCCAAGATTTAGCTGAGATCTCTGGGAACGAAATTTTTAAAGGCATTATACAATGCCATGGAAGCTGAATTTGCCATGGTAACTGTTGTAGCTATCCTATATACTTCAGTGAGAAGAAATGAGGCCCATAAATAAATAAATAAACTATTTTTGTTTTCAGAAAAGATCTACTTGCCGTCCTCATCTTCTGTTTTCACAGCAGTCCATCAATCGCCAAATGTCTGACCTACCAAATGGGTAGGTTTTATATTCAAATAAATCCTTTTACCACATATGAAACGTAACTGCTAGACAACTGCTTTGCAAGCATAATTTGGAAATGCTGGAGAATGCTTTCCTGTTCGTAAGACTGAATTATGGAAACTATTTTCTGACTTTCTAATCACATTATTTCTGAAAGGCCGCTTCTACAAAATTTAGCGGGTCACACACAAGTCTTATATCATATCATAGAATGGCCTAAGCTGGAAGGGACCTCAGAGATCATTTTAATCCAGCCTCCCTGCTGTCAGGGACACCACCTCTCGACTAGATCAGGCAACACATGGAGACCGAACGGGAATCGAACCCCTGACCTTAGCGTTGTTAGCGCTACGCTCTACTGACTGAGCTATATATGTACTCAGCTGTCTCAACACATGCCCAATTTGAACTACTTTGTCTGTCCACAACATTGGTATTGTTTTTCAAGTTCTTGTGCATCTAAAGCACTTAATGGCTGTGGTGCATTGTATTCTTAAGTCATCTTTCATCTTCATTCGCAATCGCTCACTAAGGTCAGTATTGTCTGGTTATAGTTGTCCTACTTATAACCTTGAGATATCTGAAGGCAGAGGATTTGTTACAGTTAAGAACCGTAACTGTGAATCATACCTGTTTTGGTTTTTGTGTTTTTTTTTTTTTGCTAGCCAAATGATAACAAATTTGATCTTGCTTTAAATATCTGTTAGATTGTGTTTATTTTATCTTGTGCTCTCTATTCTTGCATAAAAATTCTTCACTGATTGAATTAACAAACCAACATCAGTATTGGTAGCGTGACTATTTTATAGACTACTGGGATGAAATCTTCTTTTTAAAAACAGTTACATAAACTAAGCTATTGGTGGTCCCAGTAACCTATATAACAGTTTCTTATTCCTTTTCAGTGGTCAGATAATATAATACATTAACTGTCACTTAAAGTGTGACTCACCATTCTAAACTGTAAGAAAGGCTTTATGCTTTTTGAAAGTAATAGACTGGATCTCAGTAGAATACGTATATAAAATGCTACATCTTCTGTTATTATGCCCACTGTAGGGGAAATCAGCTGTAGTATCAGCTGTCTTACTGTGCTAGAATATGTGCCTGCACAGAATATGCATGGCCCCCCACCTAACAGTCTTTTGAATCAAAGAGTCCAGTTTTAATCTTTTATACAGCAATTTATTATTAGAACAATCATCTACTCTGAAAATTTATCTTAAAATAAATCTGACTTTCCACCTTCATCCTCAAGGCCATTAGTATCTATAGGAAATTGCTAAGGGAAGAGAACTGACCTCTGTTTTACCTAGGTCAATTTGTCATGGTATGACCTGAGTCCAGCCTGAAAGATCACAGTTCCAGCAGTGCACCCTAGCTCCATATCTGAGTTTGGAAAGGAAAAGGATCATTTAACTTGCTGAATTACTGGCATTACGACTTCCTCTATTCCCTTATTGTTTTTCCAGTGCAAGTTCTGTAAGCTGTGCTTAACATTGCAGTTAAACCTGGCAATGACAGCAATTTGGTTAAATCATTGGACACATGACTGCTTTTCATTGTTATAAACAAACATTTAGGACTGGGGTTGATTCATCATCTTGTGATGAACTAATAATAGAACCTTTTTCCCTGAGTCGCATTCTGAAATTAGGCTGCAGAATAGCCTATAGAACTCATAGTTCTTTTCCTCTCACAGCTAAAAATTAATGTATAGTATTTTTAATAAATGCCGTGACCCATATTACACCTAACATATAATGCATCCTTACTTTAACATCCTCTGGTGTAATTCCTAAGTTTAGTCATATAGTACAAATGTTATCCAAACAGGAAATTCATTAAAAATTAGCCGTTCCTCCCCAAAGTTTGGAGAAAAGTGTATGTACTCGGGGGGAAATGGATTGACAATACAGAAAAGATGGCTAGTTTGCATCAGCCTGCAGGGATTTTTTGTGGATGCTGCAGCTAAGCATTTCAATGGTTTGTTTCCTACAAAACTTCATGGTATTAGTTAGTATTCATAGATAGGTAAAATGGATCACACTGGGTTTACCGATGGTCACTCTCAAGTATCTTCAGCCATCTCTTTTATACAAGAATAGGGAGTTTTACCAGAATTCTGGAAAGCCGTGAAGCAGCAGCATGAGTGGTTTGCCCCTTTCTCCAGCAGCCACATAGTGGAATCTTAGCCCTGAATCCTAGAACAAACCAAAACAAAAAAAAAGTGTGTTTTTACTGCTGCATGGAACAGTCTACTGAGATTTGAGAAGGAGTATGGGTTCAGACAATATTCTAAAAACCAATAGATTGTCCCTGAAAAAAAAAGAAATCAACAGCTTTTGAAGACCAAGTCTTCTGCGATTCTGTGACCAGGTACATGCTGTACCCTGGCAATGCTAAGTATCCCACCCCCTGCCTGCCACAGCTTCTTCCAGGGGGGAACATTTTAATATATGCCAGGTGAAGGGGACTCCAGGCCAGTTCATCCCTGAGCATGCTGATGTTTCTGAAAGATTGGCACAGTGACTAGGAAATGCAGATGACTGTCGAAGCTAGCACCTTACTTTCACATGGACACCAGACATGTTCTTTATGGAAAGACTTTGAGACACTACACTTTAAATGCACTTTTAATCTTTCAGTCAATTTGTAAGATGAACTTTTTAAAATCATCACATTCTGCTGTGGCAATGTAAAGGACTGCATGGATTCTTAAAAAACAAAAGAAATCAAAATCAAGTAACTAAAAAGCAAGGGGGTTTTGCTCATATTTACTGTTCAATGTTTCACTCGCTTCAGAAAAGAAGGCTATAACATTAAGGCTTTCTTTCTGCCACATCTATAGTCACTATTTCTGATGCACCTTTTAAGAAAATGATAATTACCAGCAGACAAGTTGCTGTTAGCAGTGCACAGGCTGAACACTGAAATGCTACTGAAATGAATGGATGTACACAAGCTAATACTAACTCAATGTCAAATCCAGCAGAATTTAAGTAAGCTGAAATTGTGACCTAGAGGGTTTACTGAATTCTGGCGCAGAAGTGGATTCAGAAGTTGGGAAGGAGTTAGCTCACAAAACACAACATGCTGTCTAAAAGTCACATGAAGGAAACTGCAGGAAGAAAGGTTGTACAACTCCTGAACAAATGTCAGAGCTTCCACCGTCTCGGCTTCTCTAAAAAGGGAAGCAAAACCCCTAGGCTTTGGATGTACATCAAGAGCTTATATGAGGCCAAGGATCACAAATGCATACGTAAAGTTTTTCTTGCCAGAAATACTTCTAATTCTCTGAGCTACCTTAGCATTGCTAAGTCACCAACTAGCTAGAAACTTACGTCTTAATTCTTGAAAGGGCTCTGGAGAGGGAACATCAAATACTATGGATATAATAGGGACTTTTGCTCAATTCTGCCAAAAACTACACCGATACTTCTCCCCTGGGATGCCAATGAGGTTGAAGTCCCAAGGGGTAGAAGTAAATTCCTAGTAAGTTTTAGGGCCATTAGATCACCTTCATCATTCTTCATATCACTCTGCCTTTAATCCCTTTATATTTAAAAAAACAAAAGTACAAGCTTCTCAGTTTCCTTCCACAGTTCCTCTTCTCAATTTAGTGATCTCTCCTCCACTCTGCTTCTTTCAGTTAGTGTCTTCCAGGGATTTATCCTCAGTGGTTTTATTTTAATCTATTTATGCTTTTAAGGATATCCCCTTGTACTCAATCACCACCTGTACAGCAGCAGTTTAAATGTCACATGCCCTAAACTAAGCTCATCCTCAGCCTTTTTGGTTGCTCATTCTCCCCTTTTCTCTAACCCCCAAAAGAGACATAGGGTATCGCCATCTTTTCTGCAACAGACTTTTTTCTTTGTTTTGTTGAAACCCGCACAGATCCAAAGGCATGCATGCCTATGGGGAGTAACACATCAGCCTGCTGTTAGCCAGCGGCAAGAGTACCACAGTGACAACAATTCGATTTGCCCGCAAATGCTCTTTTATTACTGTCGCTTCCTCAGCAACACATTCATTCACTGCTTGATGCTATAGGATAAAAGAATGCATGTGCCTCCTAAGGATGACAGAAAAAGTAAAGCAGCATATCGTGAGAAACCAAGAGGCTCAATAATTTATGTTTGGACTGCCTGCCACAAAACCATCTGCACGGTTCCCCGAGAACAGATCTTAGTGCTTATCGCATTAGAAATAATGTGTGACAACATGTGCCATGCATTCTTTGCTCACCTGTGACTGCGCGAGAAGCCCAGCTCATACAGCCTTTCAGAGCGCTGGGCGGGCGAGCAAATCGCCGAGACCCGAGACAAGTACAGGAACGGGCCGGTGGCTTTACCCGTGCAACCTGAGGGGCAGCGCTTGTCGTTCTGCGTT
>NW_009698088.1:0-13403 GCF_000703405.1 Apaloderma vittatum | reverse complement strand
GGAGCGAGGGCTCGTGCTCGTGCGGGGTCAGCCCAGCCCGCTGCTGTGCCGCCTCTCGAGTGAGAACACTACTAAACTACGTGAAAATCGAACGAGTGCAGAATAAAAGAGGATAAGTTTACGTACAGATGACACAGCTTTAATGGACACGTTTTCAGGGCCTTTTCCTCTGCCCCCAAGTACACAAAATTATGCGTCATAACACCCTGTTCAATGTTAGACCTGCTTACCAGAAGTTCAGAACAATTTGTTAAAAGCTTGAAACCAACCTTGGTTGGTGAGAGCGATGTTTTATATTGTGTTTGGCAATCCCTTCTTAAAAATGGTCAGAGCACTCCCGCACACTTTCAAGTGCAGTTCACTAGACACTGATCAGCAAAGCCTCTGGGACAGGCAGGGAGGGCTGCCGGGCAAATACTCCCAGACTTCAGCATGACGCATCCACTCACTCTTCATGTTTCGCTTTGCACCACTGGGCTCTATCAGTTTCCATTTGTGTATCAGAAGATGAACACCCCAAGCTGTGCCTGCAAGCTCCTGAGACTAAGCTATTTGCACTAGCCCTACGTTCAGAGGTTCACTGGAGTGAAGGAGAGCAGGATTTTATGGGATTTTTTAATTTCGCTGGGCCATGCCCTGAAAAACACTAAAGTCTCAAGAGTCGGTGAGGGCAAGGAAAATTGGTGGCATGCAACATGAAAAGGAATTCTGAACTCCTTATTGCCTTCTCTCCTCCAGAATGAACATTTTTAAATAAGCTGCTCTCTCTGCTGAACTGGGTGCAAAAAGGCACATTCCTAAGGCAAGCTTACACAGAAATTTTTGAAATGACAACAGCTGTTGAGCCCTCATCAACTTTGCAGTTTTCTAGTGAAACCATTTAAATGCCTCTATTGATAAGGAATAAAAACCAGAGTCACTCTTTGTTCTTGATCCAGAGTAACAGGTCACTTTTATTTAATAACAAGGCTCTCACGTTTTCAGCGCCTTTTACTAAAGCTGAGCTGAAGCTTCAGTCTGAAGATGTGCCTCTATTTCCAGATGTAGAGTCTTCTGTAAAACAAACAAAGCTCAGTTATGAGTGTTTTAAAAGTTTCAGTTTTACAACCTTCCCATCAACTGAATATAAAAAAAAATCACAATGCAAGTAAGATAATCTGTGTAATTACTACGAGCTTACTTTTATTTCAAGACTAACCAGAGTCCTGTAATTCAAAACTAGACAAGCCCCCATTTTTCATTTTAGTGCTTTCTCTCTTTAATTTACCAGAGGAGGAAAATTTTACAGGGAGAAGTAATACATCATTTACCGAACCAAGTAGAAAAAGGACAGATTGAGAACAACTGCTTTCAGTTTCACTTAGTTAATTGGACTTGAGAGGAGAAGATACTGGTTAGGAACACAAAAGCAGAGGGGGACATTAGCAAAAGGAGAAGTGCTAAGCTTCACAGACTGTCTGGGACAGGGTGAGGAGAGAGACTTACCTACTGCCTATGGACCAGTGCAAGCTCAGCTGAAGGTATTGTCTGGCATAATTGTATCAATGCTTCTATTGTCTATTGTATATGCTTCTACACATGTATATCATATGCATGTATATATACACAAGATGTATACAGAATATGCTTCTATTTTTACTATGGAGAAGGAACATTTTTAATTCTTGTCTTCTGACACTATTCCTTCAGTCTCCATTCAGTGTTGAAGCAGACAGACTCGGGAGAGAACACTTGTTCTGTGAAATCTTTTGTGCTGATCCCTGCTTACGGTGGGGAAGGTACCACACTGATCATAGTAGCCTAATCTGAGAGGCCCAGTATATGTTAGTCTGAGTCAAGACAGTGAAAACATTTAGCTCTGAAGCAATGCTTGATTAATGGGACCTCAAGAGAACTCGCTGTGACTCACAATCTAAAGAGCATCGTGTGTACAGGCTTTTCTAGGAGCACTTCCTTTGCAAAGCGTCCCAGTGTTCCTATTAACCCAATGTAGAATAACCCTGAATGATTAATTCTGTTCTAAATTCCAAAATTCTATGGTACCTTTTCTTCCATGGCTTCATTTTGGTTTCATCCTAGCATTTTAAAAGATGTCAAATGTAGACATTTGATCTAGAAAAATAAGCAATAGTAGTAGTATCAGATGAGAATTTAACATTATATTAAACATGCAATCATATTCATTAGGGAAAAAATTGGGACCTTTCGTTGGGATGGAGCATCATCTAGAGCTTCATCTCTGATGCAGGTGAGATATAATCATACTATGTGCTTAGCAGGGACAATATCAGCCTTCAGCAAACAAAGACAGCTGCTGAGGACTTTCCAGGATTTGAGCTTAAAATTAATGACTGAGTCATCATTATTATTTTTCTAAAACACAAGCAGACTATAGGCGATGGAACTTTTTTGCATAGATGTGAGCATAAATAGTCAGTGGAATTAACAAATTCCATGCTTTTCAGAGAGTGCAACTATGGCCAGCATTTCAATTTCTAGAAATTGTACAGGGACTCCAGGCAGTGTGGAGATAAGTGCTGACTTGGTAGGTATGATCCTCTGCATGTAGGAGGCCAAGTCCACTTCTCACCTCATGTTTCTGAAGGGTTGGAAGTGGCAGAAGAATGTTGCAGTGGGCACAGTTCACCAGAATGTCAAAAAACTCGGTGTCTTTAAGATCTTGAGGTGCTGTGGCAAGTCCGCCTCTTGTGGGAGAGGGAAAGCCAGCATTTTTGTTCTTTGGAGGGTTAAGCAAGGTTTTGGAGGTCAATGGCTGGCCCCTTTCTTTCACTTTGGGACGGACATCTTTCCACACCATTGCATTCTTGGAGCAGGAAGAGGGAGCCAGGGAGGAACAAGACTGTGGTGGATCAGTGCTGAGCTTGGAAGTTGACTGGCTGGCAAGAACTTTTGTCAGCTTATGGGCTGCACAGCATTTATTCTGTTAAAAGAAAGCATGTATAACTGAGGCGAAGAATGGCATTACACTCAACTCTGTGGTATCTTGTGATTTGTGACAGGCATGAGCCATGGGGAGGGACAGTGCACACCAGTGGTGCTTCAGCTGAATACACAGCATCATGAAACTATAGTTTGAAAAGCCAAGACACACTCCCCTTTCCTACCTAATATATAGCTTTTCAGAGATATAACCTGGCTGGAAATAAAGCACAGACCATTTTCTTGCTCAGTTTCAAGTGTACTTACAAGATGTTGGAAATACTGGTCATCTGGGAATGACTTACTGCACCTCTGGCAAAGCCTGCCACCAGTACCTTCAGAAGGAAAAAGGAAAAAAGGAGAGTAACACAGGACTGACACTAGTCATCTAGACAGGTTGCTCACATCCACTTGTGGTCATGGCTCTACAGAAACACAGAGTGCTGATTCCACTGGCCAGGAAGGAATTAGAGCTGTGACTACATTTTGCTTTTGACACCACTCAAAAACTGATTCACCACCCCTTCTTGCACACATTAGGATATTTGAAACTCCACTCCAGCCTCATGGTTTGTGGCTCAAGATGCTTCACTCCTTCCCTGGCCTAGCTAATTCTGTTGCTAGTGGGTTTTGCTCTCTATAGTTTATTTTGTCAGCCTACTGGTGCCTGCTCTTTTCAGAGATCATTGACAGGATTAATGAATTTTTTGTCTTGACATACTCTATCCAATACCTTAGGTCTAATAACTCTGCTCTCAGCTTTAAGAAACCAGGGTGTGCATCACTCGCTTTATATATGAAGTAGGAGGGAATTCTAAATTGTATTTTCTCCTGTGTAACAAAAAGAGGAAGAAGTTTCACCTATCTTCTGACAGAAGGAATTTCACATCCAGGATTTAAGGGAGGCGTAAGAGAACATGGCCAAGGATGTGTATCAGTCGGTGGAACCACTCTGGCTTTACAATAACGAGCATAATAGAAAGAAACAGTTGGTTTTTTCACTGTGGTTAGTTAAACAACAATCCCCTCCAGCCTGCATTACCAAGAATTGTAGAGAAGGCAGGGGCATTTTCATTGAGATTTAACAGTTAACTCAGTCCATCGCAATGAGGAATTTTGCTTACCAGTGGAGCAAATAGATGTTGCATCAGTTGATGCTTCTCTGGTCTGAAAGTTCACATCCTTACGATAGGACAGACCACTGCCCTGGCAAGTATCTTTGTGCTTTTCCTGGTCTTTGTACATGATGTATTTGTTACATTCCCCACAAAGCTCTGTGCGGCTGGCACAGGTGTTCACATGTTCCTCCAGCTTACTGAAGGGCATTTCAAGTTCACAGATCTTGCACTTCACTGCTCGCTTGTGGCATTCCTTGGTCTGTGCATGAATAGAGGAAATTATTGCAAATTTTGTACCAATACTAGAAGAGGGCATGAGTGAAGAGAGGGCATGAAAAGAGAGTAATGAGGGACTTTCTAAAAATGCCATTCTTAAGGGGTGTCTGCACAACCAAATGCGGACTTAGCTGTACTAGGAGTTTTCTTATCTAGGCTATCTTTAATTCAGGGTGATGTAGGCAATGTAGGGCAAAATGGGAATCAAGAGCAGTGAAGATGATCTGTGTCAGTACAGCTTAGCGACAGAGTACAAGCCCACCTAGAAAATTCCAGTACTTCAGCTACCAGCACCAGGGGAAGCCTACTGTGTCCTCACTGCTTTGGTTCCTCGAAATGGTTAGACTACAGCCAGCACAGACAGGCTGCCCTCACCTCCCAACCTCTGCCAGCTCCTTAGCTGTTTCTTGACTCTTACTTAGTGTAACCACTCCTTTGGAAAAGCAGGTAATATGAGTGTGGGGGCAGGTGGAAACATCTTTGAAAACCCCTCAAAGAACATCAGCTTGAGGTGCCAAGGATGAGAAAGTAATAGATTACCTTCTGGAACAGACTGTCTCATCACCATATGGGCAACCACCATAGAATATACTTATTTACAAGGGGGAAAAGGTATTCCAGAACACTGCAGTTGTTGAGAGGTTTAAGTTTCATCATAGTCCAGGACAGGAGTCAGGAATTTGCACATTTTGCGGTTGAATCCATAACGCGACTCTTGGTGGCTGGTCAAAGGAGTCAGCCAAGAAAGTAAAAAGCACTGCACTCCATACTTACCTCGTGATGCTCCAACTGGTGTTGCTGCATGCTTTGCTGACAAAGATTGCATCTGACCTGCAAGCAAAACACACAGCAGTTCACTGGGAGCATAAGAGGATGGTTAATACTTTCATATGTGAATACAACTTCAAGCTGTTTAGGTGATCCTCCTGTCATTTTCATCCTGAACAAGCTGTGGCAAATTTTTGCTTCTCTGTCAGGCCTGAGCTGTGCTGATGAGATTCTGAGTTAAGCAGATGTCTGATGATTCTGCAGGAAGCTGTTGCTCTGTGTGAAGATCTAGTTCTCAAAGGTGCTCATGTGAAATGCAAAGCATGATGTGAAATAGTGTGTTTTCAAAGTTTTGACTGAGGTTTAACTTAAAAATATAGGTCTGGTATTCAGCTGGTTTAAATTACAATAGCCCCTCTGGAAACATAAGAGATGTGCTCTGTTAAATAACGGAAATCAATGGAATTGCTAAAACAATAAAACTAGCAAGGCAAAATAAAGTCACGCCTGTGTATTTGTACTTCAGCACAGTACCTCTAGCTAGGGGGTTCTTAATGCTATGCTAAAAGTGCTATTGCCTCAATATCTGAAGAGCTGGTACATTTACTCCGCCAGTTAGTTTTGTTTAAGTATGTTGATGTCATAGCTTCATACGAGCAAGTTTTATGTCAGGTCAGGTACTGTCTTCCTCTAAGCAAATCATTTAACTTGTGTGCTCTGGCTTATTCACAAGATCTAGGAGCATGTATCCCTACCTGATCTGTAATTGTATCATTGAGGAAACTGAGATACCACAGAGGAAGCTTTATTCTCTTCAGCTGAGTGTGCAATAAGGTCAGGTCATATCAGATAGACCCTTACAGATTGTTTGGTCAAACAATTACAGAGGTTAAAATCAAGTTAATACAGAACATGAAAATACTACTTCAGAGCTGGCAGAGCGTTTTGCTCTGAAAACAAGAAAGACAAGAAAGCAAGAAAACACTGAAGAATGTGCAGCATTCCTCACCTGCTTGTGTGCTTCTGCTTGATGGTCTTTCATATCCTTTCGGGCAACTGGTTCATCACATTCTGGACAGAGAGTGAGAAAGCGCAAGCAGTGGGCCTCGTGGAGGGAGAAATTGGCAGCAGACACATCTTGTTTACTTCCGAGCACATAAATGGGAAAAAGAGAAGAGTAAATGAACTGCTGCGGTGCGCTGGCCCTGGCCAGCAGCCAAGTTCCCACACAGCTGTTCAGTCGCCACCACCAGAAGTGAGAAAATGTGTAGGCAAAAGCCTAATACTTGAAGGGATGATGGGGGGGGCAGCAAGTGAAGCAAATTCCATCACTCGCCACCTCCCACAGGCACACCTTTAACCAACCAACCTTTGAACAAGAGCTGCCTGAGACGTAAAAACAACCCCAACCCAACCCCGTACTTCTTCCTCTAATGCAGTTTTTATTCCCGAGCATGACGTTACACAGTGTGGAGTTTCTCACTGGTCAGTTTGAGTCAGCTGTCCTGGCTGCGTCTCCTCCCAAACTGCTGCTCGCCCTTGGCCTCCTCCCTGGAGTGGGCAGAGTTAGGAAAAAGAGAAAACCTTGACGCTGTGTAAGCACTATTCAGCAAAAGCCAAAACACTGGTGTGTTATCAACACTGTTTTAGCCACAAATGCAAAACACAGCAGGGGAGGGACTGCTAGGAAGAAAATTAACTCCATCCCAGCCAGAACCAGTACAACTGGTTGCAATTCAGCTAAAAACTAGAAATAAGTTTTTGTATTTCAAATTCATTTTACCAAGACATTTAGACATTACTCTGCCAATGGCCTCGATAGTAGTTGAGGCACACCAAGCTACGCTATCCTCATGGCCCCTTTCAGCCCTCTATTCTATGAGAGATGGCCAATTATGCTGAAAAAATGAGTATGACCTAACTGCAAATACTGCAGCATGGTGTGGTCCATGCGCTGACTCCTCTGCCAGATGCTGCAAAATCACTCAGTGTTCCTATGTAAAAGGAGAACAGGCAGCATGGAAGAGGGCTACAGAAGAAACGTCTCCACAGCAAAGTAGCAAGAAAGCAGCAACCTGGAAATGTGAAAATGCGTACAAAATATTTTTATTTACTACTCAGTGGCTAGTGTACACCCTTCCTGCTGTGTGGTTCTTCTTCTTTCCCCCTATTACAGGAGACCTAGAAAACATTAAGAAAAATCCTAGAAAACTCAAAAAACCCCACTCTTTGTATGGGGTAAAGAGAAAGATCCCTTACCAATTTTTGCAGAATCTGCTGTCTTCCACCATTATTTTTCTTTCCATTCTGCTCGATATCCTTCCTTCCAAGAGCAGAGAGAAAGAAAAAAACGAAACTGAAAGCCTCTGCTGCAGTAACTCCACCCCTAACAGCTGCTTAGCCAAAATTCTTTAAAGGAGAAACAGCAGCACTGCCAGACTAGTCTTTAAGGAGCACTAGTCCTTAGAGGAACTCCATCACTGCCTCCCCAAGAGAGCCACGGGGAGCCCTGGGGCCACCATCCTCCCTCCACACCTGGAGCATTGGACTTCAGCTGGAGGTCACACAGCTCTACAATTTTTACATAGAGAACTCCAGGAGAAATAGAAGTTAGCAAGAAAAAGGATCAGAATTTCACATTTTCATTTCAGTGCCAATTTCATTTCAGTATCTCCAGGGTTTTCTGATGGAAGGCCTAGCACTTCTTGCACCTGCTGCCACTACTGATCCCTTACAACATAACAACGCAAGTGGCTCTTCTCTGATGTTGTAGACGTTCCTCGGTGTCGAATAATGAGATAATGGGCACGCAAAAATATGGACTGACCTTCTTAGTCTGTAAAATGGGGACAATAATATTAATTCTTCTACTTTGCGGAGGTAGTGAGAAGAATCATTGATCAGTATTTGCATAACGTATTGTAATGCCATACACAACAGATGTCCCAGATGTTACTCAGAAAATGGTGTGCTTCACTTCCCATCCAAACAAGCCCCTTCTGTCTCCCATTTTTCTCTGGGAAAAATAAAAGAAGAAGAAAAAGGAAGCCAAATAAGCCATTATTTAGACCTGGGAATAATGAGTGTTTATCTGGATTTTGTAACACAAATTATGTAATGAAGCAGATAAAAGGCTTTTGAACAAATATGTTAATGAGATGGCAGCTAGGGAAGAGGTTACAGAGTTGCCAATTCCGAATCGAATTTTTAAACATGATTTTCTTTTGTGTTTTTTTTTCTTTTGTAGTCATTAGCTTGCACATTTGGATGTGCTTTAGGGCTTCATGCAAACTCTACAGAAAATACCAGTTCTAAGACAGGGAAGCCTGGTCAGCAACACACACTGACTGAGAAAACTCCACTGACTCAAAATTCATAATGAGGGCCTTTATGTAGAAGGTTGTTGGACACAGGGATTGTGCTGAAAGGACTGTTCGTTCAGAGTCTCAAAAGCTTTTCTTGGAAAAATATCAGATGCTCTACTGGGAACTTAGTTGAAAGATACTCCTAAAGCAACAGTGGGCTGGCAGTGGCTGGAAAATACTGATTGGAGGGAAAATGAAAACAGTGATTTTCTCTGAATGCTGGTAATAACTCTTTCCATTTAAATTCTGCATAAACCTTCCAGTGCATAACATTATTGTACAAGAACTCTTCTAGTCATCTTTTTAACTTCTAGTCATCTTTTTAAGTCAAGCATCACACAGAGGTAAGTTTTGAGCTTGTTTTCTTAAATATGATTTTCAAAGCCTGGGTAGAAGATACTTGTTTTTTCTGCGAAGTCAGAGAATGTCCTCAGGGTCAGTTGTTTTAAGTGTTGTTTCTCCATGTCAGGTATGAAAAGTCTTACAGTCCTTGTTTAATATAATTTTATTAAAACATTTTGTACCTCTTGTGTTGCATGGAGCCTGCAACATGAGAGAACTTTAAAAAGAGTGTGAGGAGAGTTTTTGTCTTGAGAGGGAATAGCAGTTATCTAGGTCAAAACGGCTGCTTCAAAACAGACAAACTGCACTTGTGTGTTTGGACAGCATTTGAATTAGAGGTGGAAAATATGTGTCTCTGTAATTAAACAAATCAAATGCTGCCTGTAAAGCTTCCTTGCCACAAAGCATTCCTATCCAGCAATAACAGGAGTAACTGCAATGATTGGCTTGTAATGAATAAGATGAGTAAGGTGTATCAGAAAATGAGTAAGATGTATCAGGAAAGGTCATTCTTGGGAATGACCTAAACTGTACTAAAATCTTAATTTTCCAATTTTTCCACCTGGACTGATGACCCTGGAATTCCTACCTTTCAGGAGGATTTGATTTCTAGTCCCTTTCTACTAACCCAAACCACACAGGTCAGCCTTTGTTAACTAGTCTTCAGCAGTGTCCCACTTCTGAGTGGAACCCTTTACAGTGACTCACATCAGCGAATCTGGTATCTGAAGTATAAAAGAGAAGACTGCAAGACTGTCTGTGTGGTTTGACAACGCTGTCAAGCTCATCTATGAATTTTCTTGAATGCCTTGAAGGGTGCTGCTGTTCCTGTCCCAGCTGTTACTGTTTTGAACCCTAAGCGGCCCAGTCTCCTGAGGTGGCTCTGGTGCTCACTGAACACTTCATTGAGCCTATTCAGCTCATTAATTCAGCAGAAAAATGTTCTGCTTTCTTTGTCAAGTTAAACTCCAATAAGCCCCAGAGCCACCAGCTGAGAAATGGCAAGAAAGCCAGGGCAGGTCAGTGGCAATGAGCCATGTGGTGGGCTTGGCTCGGTTACTGCATCTTGGTTCTTGATAATTTTTTAAAATACCTGCGTTTATTAGGGTACCACAGCAGCAAATGGGAGCAATGGTGTCTAGTAACCGGGGAAGGGTTACAGTATTCCCAAGAGACCCGATTCAGTTCCTAGTTCCACTTCATGTCATCACCCATGCCTAAGCCTCTTTGTAACACAAAGATCTGAGTTCCTCTGTTAACTGATTTGAAAGCTAGTGTCAAGAAGAACAAGAGCAGCATATTATTAAACATTAGGGTATGAAAATGTAGCCCAAATGCTGCCACAGTCTTCCACTTCTAAATGGTGCCTGCAACCTAAAGCTAATTTTACCTACTGCCTTTAAAGCAGTAGTTAAAGACCATGAAACTACACATCTCACATACATATTTGTAAATACTGCTCTGGTCTCTGCAATGCTCAGAGCAATACTGACTAGAGGGAACGATTCTTTTTTCTTGAAGGCCTGCAGTTAGTGCTCAATTAGCGTGAGCTGAATTTCAGGCTGTGGGAGGTTTGTGTTTGAATGTTCTCTTTGAGCCATCTAAAGCTCCTCCTGCTGGAGGTTTTGCAAGGCTCTCCGCAGCTTCCTTTCGCCTGGCCGTCAGAGCAGTTCTGTACAGCTAGCAGCCAAAGCTTTGTCTGCCTGCTCCTTGGCACAGTGAAGAGGAAGCTCAGGGGCAAATTATGTGAAAGAGCTGCCATTCCTGTAGCACTCTCATAACCAGCCAGTGCCAAATCCATCTGAGCTGTAAGCACAGACTGAGGGAGATGGGGAACAGCTGGAAGACTTGCCAAATGGAACACGCTGCTCTGTGCTTCTCCCTGCGGGTACATGCTGATGCCCTTGGCTGTGGCCCGTGTTGCAGACTGCTCTCTTCTCCCATCGCATCCAGTCCTGCTTCCCCTTCCCATATCTTGACTACGCGCTGCACGGCTTTTCCACCTCCTCATCTGAATGTGGTGTCTTCTCTCTTGTGCTCACTCATCATGCTTCTTCCTGCCCATGCTGTTGCTGTTTATGATGACAAGTGAATATGTGGTTCTTACATCTGGATTCAGTCAACTTCTCAGCCTCCTGGTCCTTACAGTAGGACGTGAATCAGCACAAGTAAACCCCAAATGGTTTATAAAACAGTGATGGAGGTACCTTAAATAAGTGTGCAGTGGCAGGATGGCTTGAGCAAGGGAGAAACAAGATCAGAATTTACCTTTCAAGATTACAGGTTCAGTTCAGCGCAGAACTTTGTCCTTGCTGCTCTGCAACAGCCAGTTGCTTTGCTTGGGTTTAGCTGAATTCCTAGCAGACTTCCGCAAGAACTGTAGTTGGCACTAAGTTGATTTCTTCTCAGCAGTCAGCACAGACATTTTTCATAGAAAAATATTCCACACGTGCTCCAACAAAACCAATGTGCCTCCTCCTGAAGCTAACCTCTAGCAAATGAGCTGACTTTTGAAAAAAATAAAAGTATTTAAATACAAGTTGTTCCTTTCTATGGTCACACTTAGGATTTTCCCCAGCTTTTGCTTTAGTCCAAGTGCCGAGAATGCTTTTACATTTAAGTTTTTTAACTCATTTTATTGATGCTGATCTTGATTCATGAAAAGGTTACAGTTGCTTAGTTTAGGACGTAAGTCTCAAGTAAAAAATGCTCAGATAAAGGAGATTTAGACACGCTTTCTTTCAAATCTGCACTCAGTGTTGTTCCTAAATCTCCCTCTCTCATTCGACTAGTATTGACCAGGGAGCTCCACCAGAAGAAAAGGGAAGTGGGTCTTTATCTCTAAGGGTCAGGTACTTGCTAGTCTTGATTGACAACTCCTTGTTTTCCTTCTTTGCTCCTTCCTTTCTGCTCTGTAATCTCTTGGGAGGCCTGCACCATCTTCTCGCCCCTGTTCCAAGTCAGCTGTTCCTAGGAAGCCTAGGGAGCATTGTTTCTCACATCGCTGCCTTACCCACCTGAAGGTACGGCTACCACTCTACTTGACAGGTGCTGTATGAACAGCAAGAGAGGGTGCTCCACTGTCTTTCAGTCTGGTTTCCTATTGTTTGGGTGCTTGTTCTTTCCTGCAAATCTTTTGTTTTGTTTTGTTTTGTTCCGTATCACACAAATATACTTTGCATGACACACTGAAGGCAAGTTTGCAATAATTCTGCACAATAAGTAACTATTGATTCCCTTCTCTGTATTTGACAAAGAAGGACAGTGAGGCATGGACTGACTAATAGAACTGCCCACAGGACTGCCAGGTGCAGCAAGTAAATCTCCTTTCACAGGATTAGTCCAGCTACAAGTATCAAGACACGTTCATGGCCATTATCTTCATTTTCTCTTTTCTGCACTACATCTCATTTAAAGAAGAGAGTGAATCATATTTGCTGGTCTATCAGAGGGAACCCTAGTACAACTCCTTTAGAGTTAACTCTTTGGGTTTTCTTATTTAAGTGCTTGTAGTCCTTTTTCTTTGTTTACTAGGGACCGTTTTTTCATTGGAGACTGGCCATAGGAATGCGAGTTTTGGCCGATTCCCCACTTTCTGCTAGGCTTTGCGCTGGTGTGAAGTTTCCTCTGCGTTGGTAAGTTACCCAGGGGGACTGTTGCTAAAGGTTTGAAGATTTGGAATCCATCCAGATCCGGTTGGCTACTATTTTCCTTAGCAGGCATTCACTGCTTTTACAAACAGAACAGTAACATTGGAGTGTCTTGTTTTGAACTTCTGTCACTCAAGTTCCTCTGGTCAGCAGAGGACAAATAATGTAAGCTGTAGTCAGAGCTCCCTCATTACTTGCTGTGGAATCTGAAATTCCTAATTGCTGTAAGTAACTGCTTGGTAAGGTTGTACTAAGAGACTGCAGGATCCAATTGTCAAGATGTGATTTATGTTGCCCTCCGTTTCAGGTGCCTGTTGACATCCCAGAATCAGAACATAAAATATCAGCAAATTGTTTGTCTTGGGTCGTTTCCTGTCTCTCCAGTTGTTCCTTTCTGCCACCTTCAGGGTGTTTGCCACCCCTTCAGCAGCGCCATCACCTTTGATTCCAGTCTACGCTGTAGACCAAACCACTGAGATGAACGACTGGAAATAACCTTTCAAGTTAACCTATATGAGTTATTGTTAACCCAGATCAGAGACACCGAATCCCTGACAAAATCATGAGTGCTGAAACGCAGCCTCGCACGCCTGCACAGGCCTTTGGCTGGGGAGAGCCCCACGGTGGTTTTAACCCTCCCTTTCCCTAAAGGAGCTCGGTCCTTGCTCACCACTGTGTCAGTGAGGGAGGGATGGCCGTCCCTCGGCATCACCAGCACCTGCGGGAGCCCGTGGGGCAGCCCCCGGGCCCTGCCTGTAACGGCAGCGGGAGCACCTGTGCGGCGGGCCCCTTCCCGCCGGCCTCCGGAGCGGGGAGATTTTTCTTGCGACATTCTCGCAGCTGGTGCGAGAGCTCCATCCCCAGACCTTCAGCACCCTTCCCCGTTCTCCGGGGAGCTGCACCTCAGGGGCAGCAGCGGCGGACGCCCCGCGCTGGGTCCCGGC
>NW_009698087.1:34448-35698 GCF_000703405.1 Apaloderma vittatum | reverse complement strand
CTGTAAGGGCCTGGGGGCTTGGGGGGGAATCGAATCAGTGCAAAGGATTCTCATTAGCTGTTAGCGAGTGAAATATAGTTAAAATGAGAAGAAATTAATACCGCTTTATACTTAAGGTCCAAATCATCATGTGCTGCAGGTTTGACTTTGATAAGGTGTTCAGTCTTCGGATTGGAAAACTTTTGAGGATTTTAAGAAATGTGTTTAAAAATGTTTTTATTCATGAATTCACTCCCACATTCTGCATGTGCGTTTAGAAAATAGTACCCGAAAATTCACGTTCAAATAGAAGGAAGTGCAGCTTGAGGCTACAAAATACGCTCTTAAAAGTTATCTTAATTCTGACAATTTGAGGCATTCAAGGACCTAAATGAACATACGGTTTGTCTCCCTAGTACTTCTGAAAAAAAAAAAAAATAGTAGTTTCCTTTTTTCTACTGGTAGCTCTGTTTTGCGAGCTCTGTGACAGCAGACTGCCTGGGATGGCTTCTCTTTCTGTGAAACGTGTAGTGTAGGTAATAGCACATCAAAAGTGTGTTGCCCACGTTCACAATGTGCTGATGCAAACTTGCGCCAGGGAAACCCTTCTTAATTTTATTTTTTTTTTCCCCGCTAAAGGGAAACTTTGTCACAGAAAACTTCTGTCAAGTTAAGTATGTGTGATGTGGAGGGCTCTTGTTTCACAAGTGGTTGAGCAGCTGCTATCGTCACCAAAAGGTGGTGGTCTTTGCTCCTGCTTCTAGCCACATGGTCCTTTATCAGAGGTGCACAGCCAAATGGGCTCAAAGAATACTGACCTGTTTTAACTTGGGTAGAGTTTGTTTAGGGTTTTTTTGACCAAGTTAGTAAGCTAAAGCAGCTCATGGAGCTTTGGACCAGCCTGAGATACGTGGCAGGATTGGATGGCTGGCAGCAGGGTTTGAAAGAGGAGTGAATGTAAATGAAGGGTGGGCATTACCATCACCTTTTGAATTGGTTTTAATATCTCAGGAAGGTAAACATCATTTTAATGCTAGATTGAGGATTGTAAACAGCATAAAACCAGGATAAAAGCATATTTTGGAGTGTCCTGAAGAGCTTGATATACATGAGATAGCATACTAATGTCTAATTTGGATGAAATTTATAATGCTGTGCATTATTTATAATGCTGTGCATTATAAATAATAAATTCTGATTATACATTATCAATAATAATTAAACAGTATAATAATACAAATATAATATTAATACATATAATAATATGATTA
>NW_009698087.1:19157-34376 GCF_000703405.1 Apaloderma vittatum | reverse complement strand
TTTAAAATAATAATTTCGGCACACCACAGACTTATGGCCTATTACTCTACCAGATTGACAGTGATACAGAAATGAAGTAAAAGGCTTGAGAAAAGCTACTTAAAAATATGTTGCTTTTTGCAAAAGGATAGAAATTTGTGGAAAAACTTAAATTGGGAAGTTCTGGAGGCATTTTTCCCAAAAGTGTTTTTTATGCTGTTAGACCTTCTTTTTCTTTGAGATTACTAAGCTTAGTTTTAATGAAATTATATTTTAAGGGAATAATTTTCAAACTGGAATAAATGGACCAAAGAAGTTCATAATACATAATATTTTTGTTACATGAGGAATTAAGGTTCCTAGCCAATTGCTAGCCTGCTTATGGTATTCCTCTCTGTAGAGGATATATTTGGTAAATTGGTAAATTTTGTGAGTTTATATGAAAGTACCTTCTCTGTCTCGGCTATTTTCCAGTTTCAAGCGTGGTTGAGTGTGGCAATGCCAGATATTTCTCCAAATGGGGATTTGTAATAGTCTTTCAAAACAATACGGTTTTCCATATTGTAGAAGAAAATAAGCATTTTCATTATACTGCTATTTAAATACATTCCAGCAAGAAGTCTTCTAAGTTGTGTGAATTAAAAACAGAAACTCTGTTTTATTGGAGTAGTTGGAGTGCCTTCTATGAGACTGAGAATAAGAAGGTCATTTTTTTAATGGAAAAGTGAGAAATAGTATTGAAAATCGTTGCCAGCAGACAGTTCTCATCAGCTTTATATCTTTGGGCATGACTAACACATATATTACGTAAAAGAAATCTAGTGCAGTTTAGGTACAGATAGATATAGATTTTTGTTAACTGGAAAAAGTATATAGGCTATTTTTTTAACTTAGATTACTGTGGTGGTATGGCCTGTCACTCGAAACTGGGGCTTCCTTGTTTCTGGAACGCAGTGTTTATTTTCTAATATTGTATTTTAGCTGAAAGTATTTGAAAGAAAGTATAGAAAATGGACAAGGGAAATATGTAATAAGAATAACAATTTATGTAATGCATGAAAGAGAAATAATGAGAAAGGATAATCTTGTGTTTTGTTTTATCTTAGAAAAAACGTAGAAGATTTCACTGGACCTAGAGAAAGAAGCGATCTGGGATTCGTCACATTTGACATTACTGCAGATATCCTTAATGGAAAAAATGACTGGCAAACATTTTGAAATAAGAACATCTTGACATCTATTTTTGTTACCTTATAATGTTCAAATACTCAGGACTTGAGGAAATATAAATTTTAAGCAGTATTTTATATATATATATTTAAAATATAAATTTTAAGCAGTATTATAGATAACCAGGGCAGTAAAGTAGTTCTTGGAATAGCTCTAGTAGATGACACAGAGCAAGTTATTTTTCCTCTTTTTAATGCCTGTTTTTAATATCAGACTCTGTAGTAAACTTCATTGCATCTAGTAATAGGAACTGTAGTTTGACATCTGGATAGTATTACTTTAAAGTGAAGTTTGTATTGGTAGTTTGAGGTGTGAATTAATTACTGGGTTTATATAGCGTACTATTTTGATTGTTATACTGATGCACCTTTCAGACTTTTTGCTGTAAGGCATTCAAAGTTCTGGCCACATAATAGATGCATACAAGTACCTGTCTTCCTTTAAAAGCAAATGACATCATAATCCTTTGCTGACCTAGATGTTAAATAATCTTTAACGCTGAATAGTATAAAATTCATTGGGAAGCATATGAGGTACTACAAAATTTGCAACATTACTCTTGGGACTCTTTTCTCATTACTGCTAACCTTTTCGCAACTTTTCCTTTGTGTTTCTCTACTACCCTGTTAGTCTGCTCTTTACTGAGGAAAGAGGGTTGTGTGGGAGTGTTCTTGGTTTTGTTTTGAGTAGCTTTTTCACAGTAGAAGGGAATCATTCTTAAGATTTCAGGTCTTCATATTAAAAAAAAAAAAACCACCAACAACTGCACAGCTGTTTTTCAGTAGAAGTCAGTACCAAACATGAGGCAACATGCTTTACCTCAGGTGATTACACTAAGCCTTGCTTTGCAGCTAGGCTGAGATTCCTGGGATTTTTCCTTGTCTGTTGTTCTTTGTCACAGTGTTAGGCAAGCCATTGATTACCTCTGTGTTTCAATTTCCATGTTTTGGATAATGCTCCATTGTATAAGCAGAGCAAACGAAATATAAATCTTGAATGCACATGAAACCTGGATAAACAGGTTAGCAGATTTTTGCAGGTCTGTGTTGCACAAGAATAAGAAGGATTTTTTTTTTTATCAGCTAGAAGCATGAGAGTGATCTCTTGAGTTTTACCTCCGAAATGCTTATACATATTAAAAACAGACTGAAGTTCTCAAGTAGGTGAATTGAATTGAAGGCATTGTTTATAGGGGGAGGGAGAGCAAGGCAGGACAGGACCTCTGAAAGAAATATTCTTATGCAAGGATTAGTCTGCACTATGTGGATGTAAAATTCCATGTTTAATGACTTCTGGTAGTAGCAGTAGTCTGGATTTTTATGTGACTCAATTTTTCATGCCTTTCATAAAGAAGTCTTGCTGTGTGTAGAGTTGTAAAATGCTTTCTGGTAGGATTTTTGGGACAAAATTTGTAAAGAGATAGTAGTACGTGGGATCTTTTAACTAATGGAAATAAGTTCTTAGTCCTAAGGAGAATTAAATAAAATGACAGAAAAAGAAACTAAGGCAAGGAAAGCAGAGGAGACAGTTTTCAAACTCTTTTTCACTTATGTAATTCATAGCTAACTAGCAAGCATTAAGAAATCCTACGAAGGAGATCTTCAGAATCTTGCTTGTTGATTAGAGTTAAGTAATGAGAAATGTTCAAGTAAAATAGCTCTAGCTATTCTTGCAGCAGTTAATTATTTAATTCTTTGCTTGTCCTTTGAATGAGCAGCTTAAAAATGTGATACAGCCTTGAGATGAGTGGAACAAGATAGAACAGATTTTGAGGCTGGTTGGGCAATCTGTTTAGTCACTGAGATAGTGGGAAATAGATTAAAAACAGAGGACTGAGAAATAAAAAGGTTACAGCTAATCTTTATTGTGGGTTGAAAGGTCGTTAGCAGTCACACAGTTTGTTGCTAAATAAAAACCCAAGTATTTAGCATACCAACTTTATTGTACTGACAGTCTGTCTCAAATGCCAGTTATGAATTCTTTACTGTTCATCAAAATATGAGCAGAGTTTTGCTCCAGTCTAATAAGCTGGCTTTCTTTGTAGTCAGTAGGTAATTACATTTGCTAATTCCTAGTTTCCCTTCCAATATGAAAAACTTTGCATCTGCTAACTTAGATAGTGTGGGTATTACAGACTCCTTGAATGATCTACACTCTGCCAGTTTTGTATCTATATGTTGTTTAATGCTATTGTATCTCAATCTGCAGTTGGATACCAGGGTTCTTTGACAGAATAAATAGTCCATTTGAAAATATGCACTGAAGAACTCCTGCCTTTTATGTTTGAAGTTTTGTAATAGATTGTCTAGCAGCAGATTGTTTACTAGTTCGCAGTGTCAAATATAGAACTCTTGAATCATTGGAGGAAATAGCTGTTAGATTTCTTAAATAATAATAATAAAAAACCTCACCCAAAACCTGTTGTTTTAATGTGATTAAAATATATGTTAGAACTCCTGGAAGAGCTCTGATTTAAAAATAAAATAAGTCATAAGGTAAGAACTCACTGTAACTATCATAGTCTGTTTACATCTAGTAAAAATAAAACAAGGTTATGTAAGTACAATATGGTATTTTTCTTAACTCACATACATCTGCAGAGTATATTTGACTGGAATGTTAAACAATTGTTTCTATATTTGTCTGCAGAATATTCAACGAAAAACAATGTAAGTATCAAAAAGAAAGTTGAAGCAATTACCCGTTTTGTACTATGGCTATTTTTAACTTCTAAAGTTCTGCTGGGAAAAGTTAAGGCCCCAGCATTTCCTAATGTCCAGTTTTAACTGGACTTCACAATTGTTATTTTTTTGACAGTTCTGGCGGGGTGGGAAGTTCACCCTCATGAAATCTAGCTTGATACGTGCTTAGCAGAGTAGGAGAAAAGTCACACGTGCCTTGTTGTTCGCTTGCAGTAGAAGGCTGGAGAAGAGTTTTTTTCACTTACTTGCTCCGTTTTACTTTTCCTTAAAGTTCTGCAGTTGACTGCTGTCAGAAACAAGATATAATGGCCTTTGGTCTGGCCAGGCGTGGTGGGTCTTTTGTTCATAGATCACGGATGAACAGCTTGTATGACAAAGACTGATCCCAAATTCTTAACTATTCGCAATTTTACACTGTCCTTTTAAGTAGTTGGATGCTAAACAGTCTTATTTAGTACCTCATAGAACAATTTAGAACACATTTCTCAGTATCTGTGAGAACTAGTCATTTATGTTAAAAAACCATGAAAGATGAAACAAAACAGTAAAGTCCCAGACCATGATAAAGAGCCCTAAAAACTATTTTAGTACACACAACGTCCACCAGCATGTATAAAACAAGATACTTTTTTTTTTCCTTAAAAAAAAAAAAGGTAAGGATAGTTTTGTGTATCAAGATAAAACCCCAAGGCTTTATAATATCATTGCAATATGACCACAGTAGATTAAACTAGAATTCGGTGGTACCATAGGTTACTCTTGCAAATCAAGTAGACATTTTTCCATTAAAGTTGGAAAAATGTTAACTGCAGTCGTGATAGCTCAGTTTAAGTGCTTTACTTGAAGTCCAAATACTGCTTTAAAAGAAACTTTGCAATTCAAAAGGAAAACCCATCATACTTTGTCTGTCTGTGAAAGCTTATGACTTTTTAAAATGTCTTTCTTCGGTTTTATTGAGCTGTTCTTTGTTATTTTCATTTATTCTGTGCCACACTTCAGAGTGTAGTAGTACTAGTTTCCCTCCCCGTAAAGCATTATCTTGTTAAATTAGTTATGGATTGCAAGCATGTACTTCAATTTCAAGGTTTTTCAATGAATAACGCTATGAAGTTTGAGTGACTGAATACGATCTTGTAAGGCATCCTGCTAATTTAATTGCAATTGTATTTTTAGGCTCTAAACCAGGTGGTACTTTGGGACAAGATCATGTTGAGAGGAGATAATCCAAGGCTGTTCTTAAAAGATATGAAGTCAAAGTACTTTTTCTTTGATGATGGAAATGGTCTCAAGTAAGTAAATCCTATTATTATTATTGTTGTTGTTGTTGTTATTCAGAGTGTCTTGATTTAATTGTGTACTTTGCATTTTATATTTGTTTTTATTGGTATGTTAATGGACCTGTATTCTATCTGATATTCTGTCCATTGCATCCTTGTAGATTGATTGTTAGAACATGATTGTTAGCTACAAGAGACCCTGTTTCTTCTGTAGACCAGAAGACGCACTTCTAATATGAGCAATAGGCTTCTGGGTTTCTGCTTCCAATATTTGTGTCTGTATAAATTTGGTTTTGTGATGCAGTGTAACACCAAAGGAGCTGGGTTACAGTAAAAAACCAAACATGTCGTATCTGGAAAATAGGTAATAATTAATGAAGTAGTGACATAAAATTAAAACCTCTATTATTTCTGGATCAGGAAAGCAATTTAAATCCTAATTTGTTTACTCTTAGTACTTATTAATTAAATTGGCTAACCTGAGTGTTTGTGGTAATGGTCTTTGTTGCTTTTGCAGGGGAAACAGGAACATCACTTTGACTCTCTCCTGGAATGTTGTACCAAATGCTGGCATTCTACCTCTTGTAACAGGATCGGGACATGTGTCTGTACCTTTCCCAGATACCTATGAAACAACAAAAAGTTATTAAATTATGATACTGCATCCTAAGCAAGATATTTTTATACTTGTATATTGTGAATAAATTTTATTGTAGTTTCTTTTCACATCCCCTGCAACCCTTCAGTGAAAGGTACTCAATTTCCTCAGGTTTAACAGCATAGGAAGATGAAATGAAAGTTCAGAGGGATTTTTTAATAACACATTGAAGCTTGAACTTAAGGGAAAGGTAAATTGGAGAGTAATTGTTTTGGAGGGGCAAACTGAGGATTTTTTTTTTTTTTCCCTTCCTAGCCATCTGGGTATAGCTCTCATTTTCTTTTAAATAAACATTTTTAAACCAGAAGATAATCTCATTGTGGTTTATTTGAGGTACTAGGCTAGTTACTTAACCTGTGCAGAACTCAAAATGCACTTTCTGGAGTCAATTTTCGTGACTGCCTGCAGGAGATGGCTATTCTGTTTTACAGCATTTTGCTAAATGCATGCTTAGCATGTTACAGTAGGGTAAGCTTGGTCCTTTTTAGGACTGCCAACAGCTACTCTGAGAATTGATGGTTCATTATTTGTCAGTCAGCCTGCAGATCTTGTTTTGAGTGCCATTGATGTAGCCCACATACAATTCTGTATTATAAAATGTTTTAATAGTTCCTTGTAATGCAGCTAACTGAAAGAACAAAAAGAAATATTTTCAGTCTATTAAGCGTAAGTCAGTAAGAAAATTAAAAGCTTTAGTTAGAGAAAGACTGTCTACAAAGCAACCCACTTGATATTTATTGGGAACTGCTCAACAGGAAGAATGACCGTGCTTGGTCCAGAGTGGCCAGGGTCAACTAATATTAGAGAGGCTTTTCATAGCAAGAAATGGGACGTGTTCTCCAAAGCACTCCGGGAAAACATTTAAGAAATAGAGGATTTCCCCTGGAGGAATTAGATTTACCAACTTGAATATGGATATGAGTCTACCTGCAAGTCTTCCTGATTTGCATCTGCTGGGAAAGGTAGCAGTTCCAGCCAGCACCTCTTCTGAAGTGGCTTCTTTGTGGCTGCACATCCTGCTCTACGTGTCCTTCACTCAGCTACAGCTGCAAATGTTTGTCAAGGTTTGGAAGACAAAAAGAAAAAAGCAGGGTATAGGGATTGCCTCTTGACAAATACTGACTGACGAGTGTTTCTCGCTCACTGTATATCCAGAAAGAGAGGCTCTTCCTACTACCACCACCTTCCTGACATGTTTCTTAATGTACACATACCTCTTCAAAGTATGGTAGAAGTTAACTTCTTGCCAGATGTCTAATGTTCTAAATGTGATGGGTTATTTCAAAAAGATCAGAAGTAGTCTGAAATTAAAACTAGGAGGTTTTAAATATTGCAAATAAAAAAATAGTAGGAAAAATTATGAGGATTGTAATGTGACAAACCTTTCAAAAGGAGATGCAGTAAATGGGAAAATTCTCTCCCGTTGTGAGTTCACCTAAGAGCTGATGGATTTGGATAAGGCCAAGTTGGTTCTTTAAAAAAAGAGATCTTTAATATCTGTGAATTATCCCTAAATAGCTTCATTACATTCACTGTTATCGGTGTATCAATCAAAGGGGTGTCGACGTTCTTTGTCTTTTTGCAGCCAAGTGTGTTTTTTAAGTGTGAAGACTAAAAAATCACTTTCACACAAGCATTTTAGGACAGTTTTTTGTTTGTATCCAGCATATTTACATGAATTTCAGTACTGAGAACTTGTGCTGTTTTCCACAGATAGCATAATCGGCACACTGAAATACATCCTCTTTTTTACTGTGCTTTGTTATCAAATGTATATATTGCTCCAGAAACTTAACCATTACAGAGAACTTAATAACATTACACAGAAGGAAAACAAAGATTTTTTTTTTTAGAGATAATTTGGGCAAGGCTGTAGTGGTTTTTTGTTAATTGCCAAGTGAGTAGCTGGTTTATTCATACGTTATATTCCTGAAATAGTTACTGAAATTTACTCCTTGTGGCTTGGCGTTCAACCACTTCCCTCTTAGTCCTTTGGCAGTACTCTTCCAATGAATATAAAGGTTGTGTATGAGAAAGATGCTTTAACAAGAAAGAGGATCTGCTGTCAGAAATCAACAGAGATATATCTACCTTCTTTCCTCAAAAAATGGTATATTTCTCCCAGCAGAAAGTAGCAGAATTCTAAGACACTAAAGTTGCAGCTTCAAATAGGATACTTGAAGCTTTTCTAGCCTTTCCCAGCGAAGAGAAATTGTAATGTTTGAGGTAAGCCCTTTAGAGGGATGAAGAAGAAACTAAAACAGTTCAAGTTTTTGGAGAGGAGAACTTGGTTTTATGTGGAGGGAAAAGCCAGCATAGGTGGGTGCTTAAATGTTGCTTGGATTTTTAGCCACTGAGAGGGACAGGATGTTCTCGGTTCTCTTCTTGGTTCAGGGAGCAAGAAGGCAGATTCCTCAGTTGGTCTCTTCAAAGTGTTGCAAAAAGTAGAGTAATGTTATTTTGTTGTGACAATTCTCAAACCATTTATGAAAAGAATGCTTTTATGGCAACAAATGGCATTTACTTCCTCTCAACTCTTCTGATACATCTTAGAAAAAGAATTATTATTTCTGATTATTCTTTTAGATGTGTTACTAACTAAATAATGACAGCTTACGTAGTGATGTATATAAAAGGTGTTTTCCCTAGCAACTCATTCACTTAATGGGAAAAGGCTTGAAACACCTGTAGGAAATGTGAACTGATGCATTGCAGATAGCAATTTATTGAGGTTCTGGAGACATGAGTTCTTGTCTAAGGACCAAAAAATATAAACTCGTAAAGTGCCCAGGGTTTTCATTTAGTGTTGAGAGCACATGGCACAACACAGAAAGCGCTATGCAGGAAAGGAAAAGAAATTTTTAAAATCTATGTTTAAAGCTCTGCTCTGCTGTGCATACAGCCTTGTTTATGGATTGGCACTATAGATACAGAAAGTAGAAAGACACTGAGCAAATAAATTACTTACAACTAGGGGTTGTTTATTCTTTTAATAAGTTTCTTCCAAACAATGAAATTAAAGCTAGCTATTATATTGCGTAACAGACAGATTCAAGCAGAGTTCCTCCATTATGTTTGGATTACAAATGTTGAAAACATTGTGATTCTGTAAATTATTTCAAGAGAGGTTTTGCAGAAACGGTTCTGTAAAATCAAAGTTATTTAGACTGAAAATTCAGGTATTGGAGGAGCAATCTTACTCCAAATTTGCATCAGAAAATACATTGAAAATAACTCTTTGTAAGTCTTCTGGTTTGGAAGCCTTCTTATGAGATTTTCTCCAGTAAAAACAGTTTTAAAATGTTTTAAAACTTTAAAAATGTTTTTAAAGTTGTTCTTGCAAACAAGCCAATGGGCATATATTTTTTTTAGTATGAGGAGGTTTGAATAAGCCAACTGCTGGATCTTTTTTCTGGTGCCCTCCACCACCTCCCTGAGACCATGTTTTGTGACTCTGGACTTCATTGAGGCGATGAGGCTCAGGTAAAGATAAAGTAGTCATTCCATTGTTAAAGTTTCTTTTTCCATCAATTTTATGTCACAGTAATAATTTCTTTTATGCAAGTTAATTATTTATCCACTAATAGTTGTTCTTAATTAGTAATTCTTAATTCACTTTTGTGTTACATGTTTTCTCCAACAGAGTTGCATTTATAATTTTTCCTGACCATTAATGGTCTAATAATGAAATTCTCTAATAATGATATCTTCTATTCATAAGCTATTGAGAAAATAAAACAAACTAAAAGAACCCCTCTGAATCAATATAGTTACACTATCCAGGCCTAGAAGCTACTGATTCAAAATTTAAAGGGAAAAAAAAAAACAACAAACCAAAAAACAAACACCTGAGCCAAATATATCATTCAAAGAATATTTCAAACTTCAGGTATAGTCAAAAAGAAGTACTTGGCCTCCTGACCGCTTTCCCTCCTCACTGCTAACAAGGCAAACCCAGGCCACCCGGCACCACCTTCTGCTTTCCAGCTGCACCGCCTTGTGCTCATCAGCAGTGCTCTGGTCTGTAAATTCTTCCTTTAAAATGATAAAACTGGCAGAAATGGATTCGAGAGAATATACTTATTTCCAGAGATCCATGACTGTGAACAAGCATTTTTGTAATTTGAAGACATTTATCATGTAAGAAATTTTTACCATGAAGGTGGTGAAACACTGGAGCGGTGGTGGAGGCCTCATCCCTGGAGACATTCAAGGTCAGGCTTGATGGTGCTCTGGAGCACCTGATCTAGTTAAAGGTGTCCTTGCTCACTGCAGAGGGGTTGGACTAGATGACCCTTAAAGGTCCCTTCCAACTCAACTCATTCTGTGATTCTATACACCCGTAACTCTGTTAACGGCAGTTGTCATGGATTTTGCAGCTGTAATCCCATGACTTTATTTGCAGAAGGACACTGGCGTTCTCAAGCCGTACTGGAAGTGCTTTTGCAAATGACTGTCTCAAAAATACGATCTGGCAGTAGCTGGAGTTGCCTGGGATGGTGTGTGATAAACCTACTGCAGGCTTCCACCACCTGGCAGCACAGGTGCTTGATGGGCAAAAGGGGTAACAGGACTCTTAACTGGGGACTGCTAATTAGGAGCTTCCTTTGTGGAGCCAGGCTTTGAACTTCACACATGGGCTTTTGTTTGTGGTGAGGCAACAAGGACAACAGGTACAGTGCTATTAATTCAGCTTATCTCCTTGCTGGGTGTTTAGTCTTGCTTTAGCACGTTGTTTTGTTGTGTGTTTTTTCGAGTGCTGTGGTCATGGGAGCTTGTGCTGAGGTGAATGAGTTGGGGTTTGGTATGCAGGAGAGGTTTCAGAGTGTGGTGACAGGAGAAAAAGAAGGGGTTTGGATGTGGCTACAGAAGATCAGTTCAGAAATGAGTGTTTAAGTGTAAAGAATATTTGCCTTTACAAATTACTTGTATTAGATGTAGTTATCAGTGCCTGATGAGGCAGGTAGGCAAAAAAAGCTCTTTTTTGAGTAAGATAGTAATTGAAGATTAAGATAAAGCTAGTTTAGCTGTGATAGAGGAGTAACAGCAATGATGTTATGGCTGCTTAGATTTTATTTTTTTTTCTGTTCTATTTCTAAGAGGTAATTTTCTTCCTGCTTCCTTTTTTGTTCTCTCTTCCAATTCTGAAAGAAGAGGGTCAGAGTTTCTTTTTGTTCCCTGCCCTTTCAGTGGCTGTCTTATTAAATGTTAGTTCATTTCATTTTTGCTTTAGGAATCAGCATAGTAAGAAACAGAGAGGGACACTGGTACCTGCAGTCTAGCTGCAAAAGTTTTTACAGCCAGAGTCAGTAAATCACTTTGTATTATTCTCTCTATGTACCTGGCTTTAGAAAAGGGAGAGCTGGGATACTCTGTGTTTTTTAACAGTGGAGTCTGTCCATTCACTCCACATCATGAAGTGCAGAATAGGAAATTGGTGGTTCTTTTACAAAATATGGCTTGTAGGAGTGCACATTTAAAGTACCTGAGTTCTAAGTCTTGAAATATGTATTGCTTTACTGTATGTGGGAATAAATACTAATGGGTGCAGGAAGTAGAATATGTTTTCATAAAGTAATTGTAATTGAATATTTAGTCTGAATCTTCCCTCTCATCCTCTCTAAGATTAACACAATTTCTAGGAAGATAGGGAACTCTTGCTGAAAATTACAGTTTATTCCAGCGTCTGTGTGGAATGGTTTCCATCCGATAATTCTTACCACTGCAAAATGTGATAGCGTAGATTGGGTTGGCCCATTAGAGAGTGTACCTGAGATCTGTAGTTTTCTTGTGGCATTTGATGGCAGCATTACCCATCTGTTGTTGTGCTGCATGAACTGTTGATGTGGTCATCGGTGACCTTTTTTCATCTGAAATTATTGGCTGCCATCTGGGATATATCAGGGATGGGGAGCACAGAAATAGGAGGCGGGTTGAAGCAGTGTCCTCATCATGTTGATGGACCAGCAGGTAGCTGGTGTGCCTGGGGCTGAGGGGAGAAAGATTTTGTGATTGCATTAGTATGCCAATAGTAATATAAGTGAAACTACCCTGGTTGACCTGAGTGTATGAGTTGATCCACTAAGTAGTAAATTCATGTTCCGGATAACGCTGTTTTAAAAATTAAAATTATGGGCTAAAACAAAAGGTGAGAGAGCAATTCCCAAAGCTGAAGTAAGGTCCTAAAATTTTGGTGGCTTAGGAAATAGATCCATTAACAACTTAGCTGTATGCAGTGGAATATGACCTTGTAATATACTTTAGAGAGAGTGCTATTTGCTAAATACTGTCTTAGGAGCATAGAACTGGCAGCAGTAGCTCTAGATACTGAGAGAAGTTAAAATAAATCTCTACCTAAGCTATTCTTATTTTTTTGTTTTGGGGTAACTAGGGGAAAACAACAGGTGAAGGGATGATTGGCAGGGTGCTTTTAATGTTCTTGGTTTTATTGCCATCTACTTTTTTTTTTTAATTGTATATATATATGTGAAAGCAGAATAATATTGAATAACAAAAATAAGTTGCTTTATGATGAATATTTAGTATTAATTTTCCACCACCCCATCCGATTAACCTTCATTAGAAATCTAGATACTAATATCTTGAACAACTGATTAAATGAAAGACAAAGGTGACTCTGGCTGTTTTTTATAGCCTTTGTAATTCTTAATGGTAAAGTGTAGATTTAACAATCATTAGGATTACATGATATTTGTATTCTTCACAGTTAATGCAACTATTTAATTAAGTCTTGTTCCCTGTAGGTATTCCATTGCATAAATCCATGCAATATAAGAACATGAGCGATTGTATCCGCATAATCTTAAGTATAGAACTGAAACTAGAATTCAGCTGAACAAATTGATGCTGTAATAGTCCTGAACTGAGTAGGAAGTGTTACAAATACTGGTTTCTAATAATGCTCAAGTGCTTTTTGCCAGTAATTGTATTTAAAAAGAACTTTCTGCTCTCAAGCCGAAAGTGGTTGGAGAGCTCATTACATGTGATTTTTGCATGTCACTGAAAACATTGGTTCAGTACAGAAAGAAAGTAGTATAAATAAGGTCAAGAAATATTTTTTGCTTCTTGTAGTTGTGGATTTTCACCCTGGGGTTTGAGTTGAAGAAATGCATTGCTTATTGCTAGAAATCCAAGAAGGTGAATGAAACAAAAATTCAGCTTCAAGTGAAATAGTGCTGTGTCTTGGTAAAAGCAGAGTAGTCAATGGTTCTCCGATGTGCTGCCATCTAGAGCTACCGTCTTCCTGTCAAAAGCAGAAGGGTAAAAAGAAAACAAAAATCTTCATATCTAGAAAGTAACCTAAACGCTTGACTGTGTGATAAAGCTTATAATCGTTCTTTTTCTGGTTTTGAAGAAGATCTCTATGACAGGTTGTAAAGTTAATTTTGCACACAAGCAAGTAAAGTGTGTCCCTTAAAAGCTTGGTTGGAAAGTCTAAAAGCAGAATTCTGTATTGCGTCAAGAATGTGTTGCCGCTTAGTTTCAGAATTAAAAATAATATCTTTCACGCAAATACAGATATCTACTTATGGGTTTTATTTGGTTTTTCTGCTTCTCAACAAGCTGATTTTTTTCATGCACTTCCTTGCTATATAAACACACAGCCTTATCTTTTTTACTATGCATAAAAATGTAACAAATAAGTAGAAGCACTGGCAAAGGAACTTTCTACCACGCTATTCCAGAATAATGTTAAGTTATACTATGTCTGAAGTCTCTGAGGTAAAAGGGTTTGCAGATTTAGTATTTTTAGTTTTCTTAAAATGAATGGGGTTTGTCCCAGCAAATATTTAAATATTAAAGGGTATTGATATGAAAAGTTAATGAATTTTTTGTGTGCAAAAGAGCGTATAGGTGTTGTCTTTGAGTTGGTGAATAGTCAGCGCTATTATTTCCCCTGTCCCATGTTATAAGTTATTAATCAGAAATTTGAAAAGCAGCTGCTGACTTCCTGAATGTGAGAAGTAGGCCACTCCTTAAAGACAGAAAATTCCATGTAGGAAGCCGTCAATATTCATCAGTCAGTGGATGTCTTCAGATAAGGTATGTCTGTGTTTTTCCTGGATACTTGGCATAATAATAAGGCCATGAGTTCCTTTAGTAATGTCTCTGTTTTTAATGTCCTCCCTATCCTATCAGGAGGTAAAATTGTTCAAGTACTGTAAAATTTCTGGGTTTTTTAATGTTAAATAAATAACGTGGAACTTCCATTCATATTTTATGTAACAAACTGTTATCCTTTTGGGAGCACCCACTAATTATGTGTATCTGTAGTTCAGTGTAATCTTTCAAGAACTAATCAATACCAGGGAATTTTAGCAATTTGTTTTCACTGCTGCTTAAATGTCTGCAGAACCACTATCAGACACTAACACTTGTCCTCCCAATTCTACTGAGAGCACCCCAATTTAAAACTTTCCTCCTGAGGTGGTTGTCTTCCACCTGTCAAAGAGAATTGCAGGTAGTGTGCATTCAGAAAACCAATATGCATTTGTCATTAAATTCAAAATATTTATGCTCTGTTTTTTGGCAGTATTTTAGCAAACTATAGCTTTTATGTTGCACACCACCGGAACTGCACGTTATGATACAGGGATTCAATAGTAGTTCTATCAGATTTTAGTTCTATTTTATTGTTTTCTGGTACAGAGGGAAAAACAAGAAAATAAAAATTATTGCTTCCCCCCACCACCACCATTTCATTGGGTTCATGGTGATGCTTTTAGAGGGCAAGAGAAAATTTTATCAAATAAAATTTTATTTTTGTTTGGACTGGATGATTAGTTTCTGTAGCTGAAGGAGTTCTGCTATTTGATATCCATATAGACTTTCAGTAAAAGCCAGTTGTTAACTCTTGAAATTTTGAGGGGTGTTTTTCTCTCTAAACTTTTTCAAAGAGCGCAATTTATTTGGTACCTTCATAGTAAAGATCTCAAAAGTGTTTTACAATTTCCCATTTTTCCTTGTACGTTCTTTCTTTCTCTCCTATTTTCTGGTTGGGATCCAGGAGGGTTCTTTTCATTCTGATATGCAGACCTCTTCGTGCCCAGAATTACTTTCTGAATTATGTTTTACCAAGATACCATGTTATGCAATTGCTTCCTAAAATCACAGATGCTTAGATACTGTGAAACCAAGTCCTACTCATTTACACTAAGTCCCCGGATTTTTGAAAGACAGCTATGCAACTCATGAAAAGGTGAAAAATTGAAAGCCTTCAGTTTATTGATTTTGGAGCAGTCCCCTTCTGCTCCTTTTTCTAGTGCAATATCCTTTCTTTATTCCCATGTCTTTGCTGGCTCCTAAGAAATCTTCTTAAAGGTTTTGTAGGCTTCATCACAGATGAGACTTC
>NW_009698087.1:0-19126 GCF_000703405.1 Apaloderma vittatum | reverse complement strand
CCTGCTGTCCTGTTGTTTCAGTTAGCAATTGTATTTTTTGGTAGTATGATTGAAATATTACAGAAGAAATAGCTTTCTAAAAAATGGTCAGTCTAAACAAAAAGGAATGTGAAGTACAATAGCACTAGAATTTCTTTTGCTAGTTTATTAAAAATACTGTGCACAAAAATCATGTTGGGGATAATCTGTTTTTCTAAGGACTGAATTTGATTACTCCTGCAGGCAAATTTTGTAGGAAATTCTAAGATGCTATCTCACATCTAACAAGTAAAAGGAATATTGATGCAGTTCAGTTTTGCAAGCTTATTACATCATGATTGTGTTAATTTTTTTTTTAACATTTGAATAATTTATATTTTCTAAAACATCTTCCATAGTCTAAAAACTAAAATAAAAATGTTGATTCAACAATATACAGTTTGTATAATTGCCAGCAGATGTCAGGCATTCACTCTACAAAACAACCAAACTTGAAAAGTGACAGTTTTCACAGTAGGGTATAAGAAGCTTTGATTTTAAACACCAATATATAAAGCTATTGTGCAGCTTGTAACCCACTAGGCTTTAGAGGTTTTAATTTACAGAATGAGTTTTCATGTTGTTTTGTGTTCAGCAGTGATGGGGCTTAACATGACAACTTTTTGGAATATTTGCCAAATTTATGAATGACATTATATATGGTAAAAAATGAGTCAAAATTATGCACATGTTTACATAAGTGATATCCTTGCATTTGTCTTCTATAGACACTAAATATCTGGTGACGTTTAAGACAGTACTTTTTAGTTTATCCCTGGGATTCTACCAGTCATCTGTTGCAAATGAAAGAATCCTTATAGTTAAAAGTCCATGACAGAGCCAGGACTCTGCAATATTAATTCTTGGCTTTTCTATAGATCTTTCATGGACCAAAGAAGAAGTTGCAGATGATAAAACTATGGTATAGAGTCTCAAAATATATAGAAGGAATGGTTGGTTGTCTCAGAAGCACTTTGAAATTTAATTAATTGTGAATATAAGTAAAAATTTTCAACTCATTGTGTGGGTAGGGGTTGCTGTAGAGAATGACAAGACTTGACAACATCATCTTCTCTCTCATGCTCCGCCGTTGCAAATATATTTAAGGCAATTTTCAGTGCATTAGTTAGCTCCGTGTTAAATGTTTCCTGTAGGAAACAAAATAAAAACATTTTTGCTAAATATTTGGCCAGTGGAGCATGAATAGCTCTCCTTTGAAGTGGGGTGGTATTTCTGAACAGATAACCGCATTGACCCCATTCTTTAAGGTAAGCGTCTGTATTCTGAGCATCTCTCGCTGCTAAGTGGGAACAGCTGCTTCCTGAGGAGAGAAGACACAAGTCAGTTGCTGGTGCTGCAGCAACATGAGTCTCAAAGCAGTCTTGGTTAAAAACAACAGAAAGGTTTGAGCATGAAATGAGAACTGCTGCCTTGGCAGTTCCCACTGTGTTAGAAACAAACCACTATTTTTATCTTCTCCCTACCCAACTTTAGCCACTACAAATAAAAAGGACCAAAATAGCTGGTGTAAGAAAGTATTATATTCTGTATATATGTGAAAGGAAGAAGGAGAAATACATGTGTTGATTTATATTTTTTTTTTAGAACCTATTGCAGAATGTTGTGGGTTTTTCCCTCATGCACAAGTGTGAGGAAAGTCTATTTGATCAAAAACAAAATGGAAAAACGAAGACTGCATCTGCTATAAATAGGGATCAGTAGTGGTCATAAACCACCTTGAAAGTGCCACACGTTAAAAGTGCCCAGATAAGATGTGAAAGAGGCTGATTGTTGTGTAGAAGTAAATCTTATGAACCTCTGACAGCCTGACTCAAGAGCTGATGCCTCTGTAGCACCAAGGAGGTGTTTTGCCAGAGCTTACTGGTAAAAGACAGGGGTTTTTTTCTGAATTTATGAAGTATAACTACCACTTTAGTCATGTGTAAGAGAATCAGTTAGTACCTTCTTAATACTACACGTAGTTTATGTTGCTCAGTATTGCTTTATTGCAAAGCTAATGTGGTTAAGTTTCCATTTCTTTCATTTAAACCTCACTCATTCATCTCTGAACTGCAAGAAGTTCAAGCAAGCGGTCACCTTCAGTGGTTGAGTCCAAAGCCTGAAAACTACTTGAGGCGTCCCACCCTGCCAGCCTGTGCACAAAATAACTTCTGGAAAGCAGCAACATTTCAAAGATTGCTGAGAACAAATAATATGTTAAGAGATGGGCAGCAGTAACCCTGTCAACGAGTTAATTTGTGTAACCTATGACAGGCCCTTCAGAAAAATGTCCTCTCTGTGTCCTCAAGCTGTAAAACTGCCATGAATGTGGCCAAAGGCAGCACAGTGAAATCTCCCCAGGGCTGGGGTGCAAACCACATGGTTTGTAAAGCTGAAAGGGTGGAATGTGCCAGAGTTACTGTCAGGTTGGCGTTTCACTGTGACTCCCCAGAGCTTTTATTGCTTTAGCAAGCCGATACTGAAGCAGCTGCTGTTGCTCAGTCCTATTGCAGGGGTTTTCAGGGGACTCACCTGAGCTGCTGGGACTGACTTCTGCCCAAGAGAAGGCTGTAACCCGGCAGTGGGTGTCTGAGTCCTGATCCTTAGAGCAAGCCCATTTGTTTTTTGGCTTGAGTCTGGCTTTTTGACTTGGGCTTTCAGGTCTTATTTTTGTAGTTTTGAAAGTACCTGGTATTGATTAAGTGTCGACATGCAAGATATGCATTAGAAGAAGGCTCAATTTTAAATGTAAAACAAGTAAAAATGCCTGTGACTGTTCCGAGCACTAACAGAAATGTCTGCAACCATTCAAAGAGACGTGCATGATTGTTTTCTGAGGGAGAAAACACTAACTTCCCCTTTTTTTTATAAAAGTCTTTTTCATTGGCAATGTTAAAAGATACAAACTGTACTTTTGAAGAGCTAATCATAGAAATGCAAACACAGAGTGGGAAATATTCTAAAATCAATCAAATAATAAAATTTCCTGTCTTATTAAACTACATTAATGGTTCAAACAATCTTTTTATTAACGCTAAGCTAAATACACTGAGATTTCATATGATTCTATGATTAGGAAAAAAGTGATTGAGAACAGTTTATCAGCAGAAAATACCCTTGCAGGATGTCACTAGATGGCAATGTTGCATATTGCACAGGAGTCTTTTGTCTCGAAAGTACAAGCAAGATTTTAACGTTGAGAGAAAGCAAGTTTTTGAGATAGTTTTCCATGGATAAAAGCACGGTAAATGAGAAGAGAGATAACCTTGCTGTTTTTTTTTTAAAAACTAAGTATTTATAATCTTGAAAGAAGTGTTAGCAATGTCTGTGGTCAGCTGTATTTGAGGACCATCAGTAGTTATACTGAGATAGGTTAGGAATCTATCTAATCAGAGTTTGAGTCATAGTGGTCCTTCATGAAAGGGCAACTGGAAAGGTCTCGGCCTTTGCTGTCACTCTTGGTAGCTGAGTAACTGTGTCAGAGTCCAATGTGACAGTACCGTTCTCATGTCATGCTCCGAAATTCCACTGGTATCAAAGGGAGTTCCACAGGCATAACGCACGAAGGGCTCACCACACAAAGATTGCATGCAATGGGTTATAGAGGAGAAACTAAGCTTTTCAGCCTCCTTCACTTATCCCAGTGTGCCTGGGTATTGCACAACAGATGAGGTCAAGTGACCTCTTAATGTACATACAGACTAGTGCCCATTAATCTTGAAGGGAGGTAAGATTTCATGGTATGTAAGGATGTTTTTTTTTCCCCTTCTGCTGAAATACAGAGATGCTATGGGAAATGAAGCCTTGATGATGCATTGACTTTACACAAATGGCATATTATTTTAAGATTAAAACCACATTCCCTTTCCTTTTTACTGTAATGGATCATAAAACATTGTTGCACAAGATGGGTGCGTTTTATTTGCTGTTAAGAAGTCGCACGGCTGCAAAGTTTAAGTAAGTTCATATTAAATAAGGAAACAAGTTTCTTATCTCCTACCTCCAATCCTAAAAATTAGCAACTAGAATTAATGTTTTCTTTTTGTTGACAGGGCATTTGAGAACCTGTCACAATGGTTTTCTCAGTCTTTCTTTCCAATGGATATATTTCCATTACTGTTGTTCATTCATGAGAACAAGGGAAGTGATGCAGGATGAGCTGGTGAGAAAATTTAAAGGAAACAATAGTAATGACTCACAACTGAAGTCTGCTTTAGAAATTCCCACCTTTCAAAGAAGGTCTGCTAAAGAAAACTCAGAGTCATGTTCTAGCCAAATCAAAAGTATATTGAAGAAATACTATGGAATGCAAAGTATTGTTTTCAGAGAGACAACCCAATCTGCTTGTACTTTTGTTTTGAACTTTTTTTGATTAATGGCAGGCTAAAAATTGCTTGCCCAAACCATTGTCTTTGGAGGCTGCCCTTTCTTTGAAGACTTACAGGACTTGAATTCTGCAAAGAGCTGACTGGTTTCTTCACTCTTTTGAAGCGTTTAGCAGAATATGTTTAATACTTCAAAGACTTAGTCTTAAAAAAGTTAAATTTAGTATAACAATGTTGTGAAAACTAGCACTAAAACAGAAACACAGTAAGCAGAAGAATATGCATAGTAATTTGATAACCCACAGATTGTGATGGATTTTTATGTTTTAAATTTTATGCAGTTTACATCTTTGTGGTGTTTTCACTCACAACTCCCTTTCTCTCCAAGTTCTTCTATAAATGTCTCATTCCTAACTAGTGTGTACAGCCCCACTGGACTTTTCCAAATGCTCTTCTTTGTGTCTACGCTGGGGTCAAGCTAAGTCATGTGTGTGATTCTACCATGTGAGAAACATGCTCCTATGAATAGAGGTTCTTCTGTGTTGGAAAATGGAACAGTCTTGTATCTTTGGGAAATTGAGTTCAGCGTAGCAAGATTTTTATCTTCTGCTGGTATGTATCTTTGCATATGGCTTCTGTTACATAACTGCCTAGAAGACTTATTTTCTCATGAATACTTGTAGCTGTCATGTTAAAGGAGTCTTGCTTATCTGGGGGTTGAAGTTAAAACTACAGAAGTTGTATTTTTAGTGGTGATTTGATGTGTATATAGTGCTGAGAACACTAATAGGCTAAAGTTGTCTGTTAATCCACTAAACAGAAAGCATAGTGTGTCATATACAGTCATTTTCAGGCTAATTTATCAGTGCTCCTTAACTATGTCTGGCAAACTCTTTAAACTGTCATCTGGAGGAGTTGCCCCTAAATGTGTATATGTGTTCTGGCTTTTTATTTTTATAGTAGAAAACATACTAAACTTTTTCTTCTTTTTTTTTTTTTTTTTAATATGGGTATATTAATGTTTCCAAGTTACTAGATATTGTCTACTGAAAATATTTTCAAGATCTTGAAAATATTTATTGTAACAGAAAAACAACCTCAGACCATGCACAGATGTTGTGAAATATGAAAGGCAACCCGTGCAAATTCACATAGTAATATTACACAGACATACTATAATATATATTAGGTGTGTGGTAGATTGCCAAAATGAGATAATGTTTGAGGAAGTGAGTATATGGTTAACTTCTGTGAGCATTTAATTTCTGCATATCTGTATGCTTTCTTGCTTTAATCACTCTAATATGTCTGTTTCTTTACAATTTCTTTGCTCTGCCACCACCAATTATTCCTATATGCCAGGCTCTCTGATCAAACATCTAAGCTCAATTGAGTGAACTAGTACAGTTTTGCAAAGATGTTGCAACAACCCCCAAAGGACATCAGTATCTTCTCTTGGGATGCCTATGGACCACCTCTGGATTCTTGGCAGAGTCCTTTGTGGAACTAAGTTTATTTAAAATAAAAATTTTAAAAAAATAAATTTGTATAAACAATCTGATTCCTAAAGACTTTTTCTAGTAGAAAAATTGATTAGTAAATGCAAAATACTTATTGGAAAGATGCCAATTTTAAGGAAATCTTTTGGAAAGTAAGTCTTAAAATGCATCTACTGTAAACCAATTAAAATTCTAATGCCTTAACATTGTTGAACACAGAACTATAATTTCCTGCTTTTATATGTCACAAGTTTTTATTTCAAATGTTTATTATAAGAGAGGCGTTGAAAAATGCAGAGGACAAATGCGATTTTTCTTGATTCTACATTACACAAATGAAGTAAGAAGTAAGCAGTGCCCTCAAGCATCACACGGTTTTTATTTTTAAAAATAATATACCTTCGTTTCAATTTCTATATGGCACACAAGGTGTTGTGTGGCCGTCCTTATCAAGCAACCTCTCGTGGTTTTTGGCTGGTCATATTTTACTGATAAATAGTTTAAGTGATCAGATTCTTTCTCTCTGGTTGGCCTTTATTTGCTCTTGAGAGTCGTACTCTTTCTCAGATGTATAATTTTTATGCTACCCTCTTTAGTGCTGCAGTTCTTTAATAATCTGGAGTACAGAGCTTTCTGGTTTATCTCTACAGAAGTAGTACTAAAGTTTCAGTTCCTTCTGCATAGTCCAGGACAAACCCAGCTCCTTGTCACAACATCTCAGTTATTGACTCCTCCTTCCTTTTTCAACAAGATTAGTTAGTAGTCGATCCGAAGCTTGTGCTGAGCTCCTGGTTCATGTGGATGTAATTAAGTAGCACAAAAACTGGTCTATCAGGCAGCATACTGCTATAGCTTAAACAACTCGGGCTCGAATTTCATGATAGGGCTCGGGGTCAAACTCTTAATGAAGTAACTTACTGCTTGGAGCAGGTAGTAGGTCATAGTGGGAAGATGCTTGTGCTGCAAATGGGGTGGCTGATGCTGCCATGGCCCAAAAGCTGACCTCTGCAGGAACAATTTTCTGAGTCTTCCCTCTACTAATAAATCTGCTGATGTGCTTGCCCTGCTGCTTGTTCTGAATTCAACTTGGGGATCTCTGTGCTGTATTAGGCTATGCAATATATACATCATCCTGTTTGTCGTGAGGTTTTTCTGTGAATGTGAGCTAAGTGTGCTAGCTGGAAGCAGTAACAGGCTAATCTGTAATCTGAGCCAAAAAGGGGAGTGGGAACAGCTCTTAAAAGGGAATATATAAACACAGAAACTGGCATTCTCTTTCTGGAACTACTGAAATTCTCTTTGTGGCTTCAGACCAGCTACTTATTTACTATCTTTATTTATTCATCTGTGAAAGGAGTATGGTAATTATTTACTTCACTGGAAGTTTTAGTGGTTCATTAGTTTATTTTCAAAGACCTTCATGACAGCTGAGACAGACCAGTATACACACACACAAATTTCCAGTGGCCAGGCTATAGCAGCTCAGTTAACTTGATCCCTGCCCAAAAAGCTGTCTCCACTTCTTCAGCAGGGAAGCTAAGGCTGGCTTCAAGATGTCCTGTCTTTTTTCCCCTATGTCTGCCTCAGATTTTTATATTTATACCTGGCTTTCCCCACCCCCAGAACCTGTTTCATGATTTCCTTCATGGGTGTTCCCAAAAGCCTAACTAAATAAAGCAAAACAGACATGTAGATTAGTGATTGCTGTAAGAAGGCAGTCCTGTGACTTTTCAAACTGTTACTATGGAAACTTATGATTCAGGTTTTGTAGGAAAAACTTCTAAATTTGATCTGCCTGTAAGGAGGACACAACTACCAAAGATGGTAGAAAGGTCAACACTGGGGAGGTGAAGTTAACAGAATTAAAATAATAGCATCACTTTCTAGCAAAATTGAAGAGAAAATCACAAAAAGGGCTAGATAAGGCCTGTTTCACTGTCTATGTATAGGAAAATATAAGCTGTGCTGCATTAGCAAATTGGGCAGTGTTTGCCTGGCACTTGGAAATACAGTTTTTGCAGGTAGGATATATAAGTTTTGTTGATTCCTTAAAAAAACCTGCTCCTAACCTATTGGAGGTTACAAACACTTGGAAGCAATTCAAATTGCCTTTGCTTATCAAATAATGGACATGTATATTTTAAGATACAATACAAGGTTACACAAGATCTAAAATAAAGTAAGGCTTTGTGCATTTTTGGTAAGGCTTGGGGTTCGTTCTTTTTAAAAATAAGACTTGAGGCTGTAAATAAGAAAATAACCATTGAAGGATATTTGTCCTACAAACAAATTAGTAATGCCAGAAACCTATTTTTTTTAAATAAACATATTTAGTTTTGCCCATAAATTGACAAAAGGTGCCTCGAGGGCTTAGATATACCCGTATATGAAAAAATCAATTATCACAGTAAGCAATAAATTATGATACATACAGTATTGATTTAATTGTGGTATCAAAGTGAAGTTGTTTTGAGATAAATAAGAGAAATTGTTACTCATTGCTGATGTAATGGTCCAGATACTTGGTTGTCTCATAAAGATTATTTAATGAAATTGTTGTGGTTACAAACAAGCTAAAAGCTGCCGAAATGTTTGTATACAAAGGGTGATGTTTTAATTTAATTTTCCTGCTCAATTTAAGCAGCTCTTAGTTTCTTCTAGACATGAGAAAGGTGTGAATTTGTGTTGCAGATTCTTGCAACTGAGACTGCTTCAGTTTTTTGTGCAAAAGCTGAAAATTAATATTCTCCTGTTCTTCTGTAGTCTTTAACCCAATTGCCCACGTAATATGACATAAGACCCAATCCTTCGCCATACTTCTTTCCCTGTGGGTTTTAAGGTCTTAGTATTACTTCCAAAATGGGAGAGCATTATGATGCCTCAGGGTCAGCTGTCACTCTGAACCTGAATCTTCCGTGTGTTTTTTCACCTCTGAAGTATTTAAAATATACGTTTTTGATAGCAGTAGCGGAAAACAAAGTTTAAAAAAAATACAAACCATAGTTTACAAAAAACAACTGGGAAAATAATGTCCTAAATTTTCTACTGGCAATTTTTTCATACAAGATCCAATTTTACATGATTTTTTTTTTAAATGACAAGTTTCTGGCTGCCAATTCTGTATGGAATAGGATATTATCTGCAATTTACTCTGTATGAAAATAACAGAAGAATCTGTAGTGACAACATGCATACTTGAAATAATGAAAAATACTCAAGTTAAGCAGCAAATGGTAACTGTTAACTGTAAGACGTTATTCATAATTAGTCATCTCTGCAACCAAATTTTACCTTTTTTTCCTTTGTGTATGTAAGTGTTCTTTTAGCCTTCTTATAAGCATGTTATTTTTCCTCCTAATATTCTGGTTTTTAGAAATAATTCTATCACTTTTCGTTTGGATTTGCACTGATGAATTGTCTGTGTGTAAGTTCAGAGTCAATAATGCTTTTGAGATGGTCCAGCTGGATGTTGCTTCCAGAACTATTTCCCAAACAAGGACTATGTTCATGAATGGAGTGAAAAATATTTACCTGATTTCACAGGGAGCTCCCATTTTCTTACCAGGCAGTGTTGGAGGAGAGATTCAGCCCTTCAGGTGGTGCTTGCTCCTCATCCTTCTTGCCGCCTTTCCGGTGAGGGGGTTCCCTGGAAGTGTCAGTTGAGCCTCCTGAGGCTCCTCTGCTTTGCGCCTTAGTTGCTGAACCTTTCCCAACTAGTTTAGGAAGTGTGTTTATGTTCTAAATGTGGGGATGCATGGCTTTTTAGTAATGTTCCTTCACTGTGGCTTTCCTTACGAGATGCATTTTGTTAAAAATGAGTATTGCAACATGTTTAACTCACATGCCATGTAGGTACATGAAAAAACATGTGAATTTTTCAGTTAAAGCACATTGTCACATGCTATTCATAGAGCGCTGTCGATGGATCAGTTCTGTATGTACATTGTATGCTGAGATAAAGCAATGTTTTTATACTTAGAAAATATTTTGCAAGAGCCTCGGTTGCATTACAAAATTTAAACTGTGATCCACTATTTTAGTTAAAATTTGAAAAGGGCTTTATGACTTAAGAATATCTTCCAGTTCTTCCATGTGAAGACATTATTTTAAAAATATGTGCAGTCAAATATGTTTTGTGACAGTAATCAGAAATGAGCACTCCTATTGCAGGTCAAGTGTTGGCATGTGAAATACAGTTTGGGCATTATTGCTGTTGAGATTTGTTCCAGATCTTTGGACAATCAAATGTTTTTTAAGTTCTCTTTTTTGTTTTTAATTCAAATTCATTCAGTTGCATGAGAAAGTACATATAAAGTCATCTGGATTTGAAGCCAAGTGTTAGGTATGCAGAATATTTACATCTTTATAAAAAAAAATTTAAAATCACATAGGTTCTGGTTTATTTGTTTTTGTCATCAAGTAAATTAGGTCAGGAGCACTTAGATTTACTTCAGATCTGCTTCATGGAAGCTCCTTATCTAGTTATGACCCATAAGCTGAACCTTGGAAAACACTGCAGCAGCGCACAGTAGCAGAATTGAGTATTTGAGAATGTGAGCATATTGGCAAAATACCTCCTCCTAATCACTAGAAAGTACTTTAAAGGCTTCTTCAGCTTAGATATTTTTTGGCGTTGCATTTGATATTTGGTGGGATTTACAAGAAGTGGTTAAGACTTACTTTTTGCCATTCACATTGACCATATTCTTTCCCTGTATTAGATGTGTTGACGTTCACTTCCATACAGAATAATGAACATCCTAGCAAATAAAACAGTTAAACTCTGTTTTAATTTTTATGCATATGCATTACAACCTGGGATTAAAATATGTACAGTCATCTTCTACCTGTTTATTATAGCAGTGAAAGTTTAGATTTAAAATGCCAACTATGGTTACAGAAGCAAACATAATATTAGGAACTGTATAGCATCTTTGTGGCCCAAATCGTTTCTCAGAATGCTAAAGGGGAATTTTTTTCTGTTCTTCCTTTTCTCTTTTGAATTCTAAGGCAGGTTGTGTTTCAGTGCTGAGGGGGACGCCTGAAGGCCTTTTCATCTAAAAGGATTATATCAAAGATTTGCAGGAAGCAAAATTGTCTGTTTCCTGGCCCTAGTTCAGTCTGTGTAGATAGCCTCTGAATAAAAGTATTACTATTTAAAATTGACGTAGATTAACAGAATACTGGCTGGTACTTACATGCTTATTTGTTTCCTGCTATGTGTTTCCTGTGACATCTCTTTTTCAGTGGTAGCTAGGGATTTAATCTCACGGCTGTTCTTCTGTTGCAAATTCTGTGACTGAATTCCGTCTTCGCTCTTGCAACTCTTGAGCTTCATAGAATCATGGAATAATTTGGGTTGGAAGGGACCTTAAAGATTACCTAGTTCCAACCTCCTAACATGAGCAGGGACACCTCCCACCAGACCAGGTTGCTCAAAGCCCCATCCATGCTGGCCTTAATCGCTTTCAGGGAGGGTGCTTCATCATTTAAAACTGCTGGTTTTCATAATAAATCCAATTTATCATTGTATTTATTCCTGAAATACTCAGAAGTTTGCAGCTGAGCAAAAATCTTGAATCCAAGATCTTTTCATCTTTGGTTTGTGGTGTAAGAAGTGAGCTGATCTCTGCAGGCATTTGCAGCACGATGGCTGACATTCAGCTCTCCAAACCCACATCTGTGGGACGTCATTTTCTGCTCTGAGGGGACAATGCCCTGTAGCACACTGGGAACAGAACTGCATCTTTGTAGATTTTGGTGGATTGATACAGGTGAATAATTTCAGTGCCTTGATGTATTAAATTGGACAGAGGGGGTGACTGCAGGGTTCTGGAAGGATACTTAGTCTGTTATTTTACCGTAGATGTGTATTACAGACTTTGGAAATAGCCATGAAAACCAGCTGTCTGGCCACCCAAACTCTTGCAAATCTTAATGTGGAAACATTTAATTCCACTTTATTTCCTGAGGTGACCTCAGTGTCTCAGTGGGAAGCAGCAAAACTACTGCCAGGAAGCGTTTAGGAGATGGTTGGGTGTACAAAATTTCCCTTGACACGGCACTGAGCTTTGTAGATATGAAACTTGTTACGCAAACATGCCATAACTATCATTCACTTGTTTTGATAAGTAAAGAAAACAGAAGTGGCCAGAATCTGAAGTTGATATAATTTGTGGCGCTTGCTATTTGGCATGACGAATGAATGGAGGTGAGGAAAAAGACTACAAATTCAAAATACATTTTTTTTTTCCCCCTAGGATTTCTGAAATTAAGTCTTTCTAGTCCTATGTTTAAGATGGTTTGGGAACTTGAATGAGGTATGGGTTTGTATATGTAATGCAATTTTATTTTTTTTTCTGAAATTACAACTAAACCTATAGCCTTTTATATAGACTGAGACAGCTAATAAAGCATGCTAGACTCTGGGACTTGGCTTTGTGACTATGAAACCCCAGACTGTTCTTCAGAATTACGAATACTGTCTGTCCATCAAAAAATGGAGATACTCAGCATTACTGTGTTAAGGAGTTCTAAAGACGTTTAGTAATAAAATACAGCTCTTCCTCACCCAGGGCAAAAATGCAAAATTGTCAGTTATTTTTCCCCCAAATAAATGAAGACAAACTTCTTATTAAAGAAAACCAAAAAGATAGAGTTCTCTCTTGAAAATTTCGATTTAAAAGCTCTGATTTGCAGTTCAACCCCACTTTTTAACCGAGATTTCGATTAGCATATAATCAAAGTATTCAGTTACATTGGGATACTACTTTCCATGAATTTCTATTGGGTTTATTTTTGTTTTAATTTATAAAGGAAAACAATTTTAGAGATAGGAAATATTTCCACAGACAGAAAAATATCTTCACTTCAGTCTAAATTCAATAGCAATTATTAATGAGTAGGCCTAAAGTATCAGAGTATCCGAATTGGAGAGCTCTATTTTCTGTATCTCACCACTTTACAGTATATGCAACATGTATAAATGGTCAGTGGCTTGCAAAATTTTGGGACCTAATTAACAGCTCTGAAATTTCAGAATTTTTGGACCAATACATACTTTTTAAAGGGCACTCTAAATGCACTCTTGAACATGTATGACTGAATTCTCACAGACCACGGTTTGGAAGCTGCTGCTATATATAGTATCTATTGTTTCTCCTTGCATAGGAGGATGTGAAATAGGCAGAGAAAAACTGAAATCTGTGAAATTTATCTACCTGTAAGTTGGATTACTGACATTTCCTTCCTTTTTTAAAGTATTTTGAGATCCGTTGATGAAAAATAATGTATAAGCTTGTTACTGATGTCTTATAAAGAAACATAATTTGATTTAAGTTTTATTAGTTTCAAATTCTTATTGCAGAGGATAAGCAAGATTAAAAAATACAGAAACAACAAATCTTTCTTACAAGTAATCCCTCAGACCCTTCTCTGTAACGAAATAACCATGGGTTAACTATTAATTTTCAATCAAGAGTGAAAATGATAAATGCTGTTATTTAAAAGGCTATTTTGTAGAATGGTGTCCATTGGAAGGGACCTTCAAGATCTTCTAGTTCCACTCCTCCTGCTATGGGCAGGAACATCTCCTACAAAACCAGTTTGCTCAAACCCTTATCCAACCCGGACGTGAATACTGCCAGGGATGGAGCATCCACAAGTGCTCTGGGCAACCTGTTGCAGTGCGTCACCTCAAAGAAATTAATTTCTTCCCAATACTTCATCTAAATCTACCCTCTTTCAGTTTCAAGTCATTACCCTTGTCCTGTTCCTACATGCCCTGATTAAAAAGTCCTGCTTGGCTTTCCCATAGGCTTCCCTTAGCTACTGGAGGGCTTCTATAAGGTCTTCCCAGAGCTGTCTCTTCTCCAGTCTGAGTAAACCCAACTCTCTCAGCCTGTCCTCACAGGGAAGGTGTTCCAGTTCTCTGATCATTTTTGCGGCCCTCCTCTGGACTTATTTTCTATGTGCCCTGAGGAAAAAATTTATGGAGTACCTCAGCCTTCTCCATATTCCAGGCAAACAGGTCTCTCGTTTCCTTCCAGAGGGAACCTCCATTATCCTTAGTCTTCCTTTTGTTACTGACATATCTACTGAAGCTTTTCTTGTTACACTTGATATCTCTGGCAGGATCTAACACTCTTGGGGCTTTGGCTTTCCTAGCCTATTCCCAGTCTGGAATTTTGTCCTAGTAATAAAATATTCTTTTTTTCCTTGTTTATCAAACCAAGTAAATGAAGACTGTTTCAGTTTCTTATTCAGACTGAGGATTATATTTTCTGTTTATACTGAGCTATTACATCTGTGGAAGGCTAATGTATATGCCATTAAGGGCAAACAGAAGAAAATAAGACTATGGAGGTACATCTCTGGGATTAAGTTGGTTAAACAAACAATGTTGGTAAAAATGCATGAAAATGACATCTGATTTGACTTTTAGTTTTTATTTGGATTTGTGGGGCTGAAGTTTAATATTCTTTGCTATTTTAAGGTATGTATTTAATATGAAAACCTTTTAAAAACTTGCGTTTAGGTTTGCAAAACTGTTTTCAAAATCTTCATGCTGCAAATCAAGGTTATTATTTCTTTAAAAAAAACACAACGAAACAGTAGTCTAGTACAATTTGCCTGAATGCTTACAGCTCATAAGGTTAATGTTATTAGGTTTTGCAGGGATGAAGTTCAGCTTTTTTTTGGTATTTCACCTGTAAAATACATATTTGATATGGAAAGCTTTCTTTTAAAAAAAAATCATAAATGCCTTCTAAAAATTGTCTTGGACATCTTGAATTTTTGTTCAAATTAAGCTTACTGATCCTTCTTTTTATGTCTACAACAGAAGAATATGATTTACTCATATGTTTACATCTGTTAAGATTAATGATTTCAGATCTGTTTTTAATATCTGTATTTTGTCTGTTAGAGTACTACTGCTCACAGAAAAGTACACTCACTTTCTCATGCTTGCTTAAACACTTTTAATATAGTTAAGGTGCAGCTTTCAGTGATTAGCATGGTATTTCTCGTTTCCTAGAGACCCAAGTGCTAAGTCTATTAGACATTTCCTGCTATTCTTTTGAATTGTAAATACTATTCTTGTAAATTGAAAAGACCAGTGTAGGGAGATATTCATGCAATTTCCCATCTATTAAAAATGTAGATTTGAGAATGGAGAAACAATAAAATGCAGTTGTTTCGTGGAAATTAAGGCATACTACAGATGGAATTCACACTCTAAGCATTCACAGGGGGCAAATATTTGGAATGCCAGCATCGATTATTCTCCTTTCCTTAAGATCTGTTTGAAGCAAATATCAGCATATCGCTAAAGCAAATTGTCAAATCCTGATCTCGGTGATCCTAGAGGAAAGCTTGTAGCAATTGTTTTTAGCATCAGTGAAATTATTCAGTGACATAAATGAGATCAGAATTTGGCCTCCTGCTTTATCTTTTTAGAAACTGCTTCAGTATACAAATGCAGATGTTGTAATTCTTAAATTAAGCTATTTGGCTAGCATTTGGAATAGCAGCCAGTAAGAACACAGAGAGCATACAATGTACACTGAGCAATGTACACTGTTTGTAAGAATTAACGTTTATAGCCGGATACAGCTGATATTGGGGCAGGAGAGAATGAAGGGAAAAAGAGGAGGAAAAAAAGTCCAGGGAGGGGGAGAGGAGGGAGAATGAAATCACACAGCCTACTGAATGTTAGCTCTGTGTGTCAGCCTGAAGAGGAAGAGGACCACCCATGGGGAGCCTAAATTTTTCTTAAAATTCTCTCTGCCTTTGAAATGCAGCATCCTACAAAGCAGCTGCAGCAAAAAGTATTAGCCAGACTCAAGTGCAGGTACAAAAATCCCACTACCCAGACTTCAAATGCATCCTGTCAGCTGTGTTTATGTGTTGATCTAGAACACATGATGTTTATTGGACTTGGTTAATCTTTGCTGGTGTGGGAGAGCTCAGATTTGCATAATCCTGCTGCATTTCAGGAGGGCAGGTGGTAACTGCATTTTTTTTTTTTTTTTTTTAAGATTCTGCCAGGAAAGAATGGAGTTTCGTTACAGCTTAGATTGCCCAGGACTTGTTTATGGATATATCAATACTTTCTGAATTTGCCTCTTTCTTGAACATGAAGCCCCACATACTTTTACATGGATGCTGACAAACTCTTGTGTGATTATTTTTTTTTTTCCTTAGCTCTAGTTTGACTTTTTAAAGCTCTTTCCTTCTCTTGGCAGAGTTTTGTGCCCTCCACACCATTACGCCTTTGTGGCTGCAGAGACCACAGTAATCTAAACGAGCTTCAAATGCTTTGATAAGCAACTTTTAGGCAAAGTGTAGGATTTAGCCACATGTTGGAGAAAGCATGACTATAGCACAAGCAGAGGGCCAAGCCTGTATTGTATTCAACCTCTTTATTATAATAAACCATCATTATAATAATTGTTAAATAATTCACTTGAATCCTGATCCTTTTCTTTTCCTTCTATGTTTTGAAAATGGCCTATGTTTTTTTGCCAGACTGGAACCAAAACAAGTCAGAATAGCAACAGCATCCAGGATTCTCTACATCCATTTTGTTTTGTAAAAAAACATGGCAAACCAAACAAAAAACTCCCAGGCAAAATAAATTGTTCTTAGAGTAATGACAGCATTGCACTTCCTTGTGCATGAGGTTTCAGCCTATTTTGCACCTTTGGCTTCAAGGCAGCCTTTAAGAAAGGGTAGGGCGATGCTTGTGCTGCAGTGAAGAAAGCCTGCAGGTGCAGCTGTGTTTTCCTTTCAAAAGTTTTGACTGTGACAGCAACCCCTTTCTTTTTCTTACTCACACTGGGTGTGCTTTGTTCTTTGAAATAAGTTGTCCAGTTTACAGAATAAGAATGGTGGTTTTTTGTCAGAGACTAGCTGTGAGGCCTGCTTCAATGATGCCAGTAGTTCTGTCTTCAAAAGCTCTTCCATTGCTGGAAGTGATGGGATGGTGTCTTGTTGTAGCTCCCCTCTGCTGAGGAGAGAGAGAGGGGTAAGGAAGGGGAAGGCATTCAAGAAGGATTGCTTTTTCATTGACAGAAGTGCTTGTGCTGTCTGACTGACAAAAGCCCTATATACAAGCCTACAGGTTTCAGCTCCCAGTATCTTTCACTTGTGCAGCATGGCACACTGTAAAATAATATCCTTTGCACTTATTTGTGATGTTTACTGTTCAGTGAATATACTTACAAGTTGTATATGCCAGTCAATAATTTTAGAAAATAGGCAATACAGGAAAGAAAGGGAAAAAAGTTTATAATGTGTCCTGTATCGAAACTACAGCATGCGTGCGTGTGTTTGCACATATGCACTTTGCTGCTGAATTATTTGGAATATTACTTTGGTTAATTAGTTTTTCAAAGTAGAGGTGTTTTCATCCCAAAGTTTTGCAGGGGCATAAAGCAAAACATAGAAGAGCTCTTCTTAAAGGTATCTCCATGAGCAAGAATTGGAGGTGCAGCAATAAAACAAGTGTATTAATTCCAGTATTTTTTAATAGAAGGTCATAATACATTGCCACTGCTGTGCTACAACTAGTTTTTATTAAATCACATATTTGTAATTACAAGGCATATAGCTTGTACAAAGTAACATGAAATCTTAAAATAATAGTTCTTGTATCGTGTCAGCATCAAGGATTAGAAAAAACTAAAAAAATAAACAGTAGAAAATTGTGATTGGTTATACCTCAACGTTTGAGCTATCTGTAAACTTTTTTGTCATGCTAAAAATCTATGTAAACTGAAGGGTAGACTGATTTAAGTTTGCTCAAGAAAAATCTGACCAAGTCAAAGTTTAGAAGAGTGTTCATGGGAAATACCAGCATATACTTTTATTTATTTACTCTTCCCTATCATTTTGTTCTCTCTGAAAAAGAGGGTGCTTTTCCAGATGATCCTTTGGCCTTTTGTCTCAAGAACCTCGACAGAAAAGTATATATAAGTCAACAAGTAGTTGTTCTGGTTGAGGCTACAAATCTGAATTGGACTGCTTTTGCAAGTCTAACAGAAAATATTATGACTCTGGAAACTGCAATAGAACGCTTTTATTATGGCCTGTTGTAAAAAGTTGGTGAATAAACATTTGTATAGACTCTCTGTTCTTGAAAATGTTTGGGGCTGCATGTGAAGTGGAAAATGGCACACTCTTGAATAGTTGCTTGTAACAAATCTAGTCTTAATAAATTAATGCTGGGAGTGAAACAATTCAAAATTAGAGCAACTGGATGTCAGCTAGCATGGACTGGTTCTCAGCCTTATCTGAGCAAAGATGTCTCTTTTCTCCTCCACTTTTTCTTACAAAACCTTTAAAAAAATTATTCAGTGGAATGGGAACAGTGTTGTGAGGTTACTTGACCACCGCAGTGTCAAAGAAAAATAAAAGTGAAAACTAAATAAAATTACAATATTTCTATAGAAAACCAGAATCGTTTATTTCCCCATTTTAAAAATAATCCTACTGTGGTTTTTCATAGCAACTCTTTGACAGTCTTTTCACTTTTTTGGCACCGGATGTGTTCAGAGAAACTGTTTCGTATTACCGTGTTGCACTGGGATATCCTGGTGTTAAAGCATATTTTCCTTTTCCCCTAGATGCCAGCCAAGACATACTGGGGGCAAAAGAACTATTATTTTGTGAAATTTCAGTGATTGTACTTTATAGCTGTTATTCTTGTCTGATAATAATCTCTTTCTGAAAGTGCCTGCCTATTGAGAAATCCTTCGCACAACTGGTACGTTTCAAACAGATAGGACTACTAAGTCCATTCATTTGTGTGACTTGCTGCTCCATATTGACTGATAACTGCAGGAAGCTATCATTTGTATAATTAAGAGTTTGAATGGAATGACATTAGGTGCAAGAGTCTACTCTCTGAAAGTGGGAGAGTAAGGCAGATTCCAAGCAATTGTGGAAGGTGAGTAAGACAGGGACCAACACTATTAGACCCATTAGAAGTATGAAATATAAACCTACTACATCAGGGGGTTTTGTTCTGAATATATGGGGGTGTGTGGGTTTTTTTAACAGGTGAAATTTTTCTCTAAAAAGCAAAAAAAACCCCACAATACACTGGACAGGACTAACATGGTCAACACTGATGATAAATGAACAATCATCTGTGCAGAGAAATGCAGAATAATCAGCTCTTGCATGGGAATGATTAATCTGTTTCTGATAGGAGGTTAAGTGACAATTAAGTAAATCTAGATGAGAAAATAGAATCATAGAATGGCCTAGGCTTGAAGG
>NW_009698086.1:0-974 GCF_000703405.1 Apaloderma vittatum | reverse complement strand
TAGTGCTGCATGGGGTTGCCATGACCAAAATAGCCAGCTAGTAACCAGTAACACACACCCCACAATTTACTGCACTATGAGAGTAGTGGACACCGAAACACAGGCATGTTTACACTACAAGTGCCTGTTCTTGTCTACTGGGTAACTCATTGTTGCCAGCTACAGTCCCATCTGATAAATCCACTCCCCATTTCGAGGGCCTGTGAGATTAACAAGGCCCCCTGCCAACCTGGCATCTAATTATGTTTCTGCCTCAGCAGGATGCTATGTTAATGGTGCAGCTGTTCTTCATGTTAAGCCAGGGTAGTGTCTCCACAAACCCAATCCCAACTTTGAATGGCTTCAGAAATTCCCATGGTTAGTCTGATGACCTGAGAGTTTAGAGAGCTCCTAAGTGGGATTCCAAGAGGCCAACAAGGATTTTGGTTGCACTCCAAGCACTGCAGGGGTTAACTATATGCCTTAAGTGTTATCATCTAACAACCCGGCCTGGAGTCAGTTGGGGCTCCAGAGAGAGACCACTTTCAGGTTTGCTGCATGAGCAGAACTAACAAAAAAATCACAGAATCCTTCAGGTTGGAAAAGACCCACTGGATCACCAAGTCCAACCACGAACCCTACTCTACAAAGCTCACCCCTAAACCATCTCCCCCAACCCCACACCTCAACGACCTTTAAACCCCTCCAACGACACGGACTCAACCCCCTCTCTGGGCAGCCTGTTCCAGTGTCTGTCTTGCTGTGAAAACATTCTTCTGCTGTCCAGCCTAAACCCCCCCCTGCTGCAGTTTGAAGCCATTCCCTCTTGTTCTGCCTCCACAAACCAAACGACAAGCAAACAAAAAAAAAACAACAAAGAAGATTAAACAAAACTTAGAAATGTGCTGCCAACCACGGCCGCTATGCAGAACAGTTAATTAGCACAACACTGGCGATCTCGTTTTGCCAGAGCAATCCTCAGACATGCCTTATTC
>NW_009698085.1:0-247 GCF_000703405.1 Apaloderma vittatum | reverse complement strand
TGGCGCAATTAAAGGGGCGCGAGTTGTGTTTGTGTGAGTGACCCCGCTACCGACCTTCTGTAACCTTTCGGCTTGCATGAGGAAACCTAACATTCCTCCGACAAAACTTCCCCCCTTAGATATTTATTTGCTTCCTTTAACTCGTTTTAGCTCTTTCCGAATAAAAAAACACAGAGGAGGAAAACATTCGTCTTTCAGAGTCTCCCTGACCTCGATCTACACGGCTGAGACCAGCTCAACGGAACTT
>NW_009698084.1:0-1587 GCF_000703405.1 Apaloderma vittatum | reverse complement strand
CGAGACCCCCCCGCTGCAGTAGCTGGGCAGGAACCGGTCACCTGGGCCACAGCCAGTCCCCATCCCGCTGGACGGCACGAGTGGGGTGCAGCGTGCAGGACCCACGGCCCGACTCGCCCGCTGGTGCTGCGGGGAGACCCGTGGTGGGTGAACGAGTGGGGGCCACCACCACTGCATCCTCAGGAGCCCCCGGCTGCTTGGCCCGGGGAAGGGGAGGTGGACACGGCATGGGGGGTTCAGTCATCCCCACCCCACCAAGACCCACCAGGAGTTGGTCAAGTTACGGGGCTTAGTCACAGAGAAATGGGCCAAGATATCCCTTCGGGGTGTAGTTTCTTATTTCAGAGAATCACAGAATTACAGAATTATAGAATCGTAGGATCTTAGAATCCTATAATCATAGCATCATGGAATCATATAATTACAAAATCAGAGAATCATAGAAACACAGGATCATAGAATCATGGAATCATAGAATCATAAAATTAAAGAATCATAGGATCATAGAACCATAGGGTCATAAAATGATAGAATTATAGAATCCTAAGATCATAGAATTGTACAATTATAGAATCATAGAAAAATAGAATTATAGAATCATAAGATTATAGAGTCATAGGATCACAGGATCATAGAATCCTAGAATTATAGGATCCTAGGATCATAAAATCCTAGAATCAGAGAATCATTAAGATAGGAAAAGACCTCTAAGACCACCAAGTCCAACCATCAACCCAACACTACCGTGACCACTAAACCACGCCCTGAAGTGTCACATCTACATGAGTTTTTTTGAACATTTCCAGGGAATTATGGAGAAAGAAGTCCCCAACCCCTCATGTTGCCTAAGGCAGCATCTGGGTGACCAAGGTGGCCAAGGCTGAGCGGAGAACAAGTCACTAGAGCCGTGCTCGCAGCCACCAAGGGGCTGAGACCCTCCAGCAGTGGCAAATGCCCCAGCCGGGGGGAGTCTCGGCCCCTCGGTGGCTGCGGGCAGGGCTTCCAGGCAGGGGTCTTGAGGCAGAGCATCATCCAGCCATGGGTTCTCCAAGCAGCTGGCATCAACAACCAGGTCACCGTCTAGCCTGAGGGACCGACAGCCCCGTGTCCAGAGCTGGGGCAGAGACATCTGTTTGTTCCAGCTTCCCTACGGACGACGGGGCATCCAAACCTGTGCCGGACACAGAAAACTCTGTTTCCACATTGCTTCTTTGGTGTTTTTGGAGATAATAAATTGCTAATCAGCGGTCGCCCCCTCCTCGGTGTCCTCTGCGGCAACGCTCCGATAATTAATTTTAAACTACAATACTGATCGGCTTGCGTGTTCTCCGTCTGCGCTGACAATCATCAACCATAATATGAAATTTATAATGTTTGAGACGTGGAACCTGGTGAGATGAACTGCTCTGCTTTTTAATCAGTTTTTACGGGATGATATAATGCATCGATCGACAAAGACAAGATACAGAGTCGTGTTCCTGTGGCTATAGCTGTGCAACCTTATTAATTTAGATTTACAAAGAGTTGCTTGATCTGGAGGGGAAAGAGCTGGTTGAGACACCTCGTGCAAGATGGGGCAGTGCAGCA
>NW_009698083.1:0-1556 GCF_000703405.1 Apaloderma vittatum | reverse complement strand
CCAGCAGATCAACACTCCCTCCCAGCTTGGTATCTTCTGCAAACTTGCGGAGGGTGCACTCAATCCTCTCATCAAGATCGTTGATGAATACAGGAGCGGCCCCAGCACCGAGCCCTGAGGGACATCACTCGTGACTTGCTGTCAAGGCATTAGTTAGTTGTGATTTCCACTGCTGTGGAAAAATTCACTTGTAGGATATATATATTTCTGAGAGAAAAAATAGTAACAATAAGATGTATTAAAAAGAAGTATAGCTAACTTAAAATCTGTACATTTGCTATTGGATGTGAATAGCTTCTGGGTATTTCTGTTGCAAGACAAAGAATGAAGAGATAGTTGGGGGATGGTGGGCGTTGATGTACATCTCTATTTGTAGTAAATGAGACAAAATATTACAGTATGTAGGATAAAGAACCTATGGATTTTCAAGCTGTAGAATTTAAGACAGTTATAAAAAGCCTTGGCTCTCCTGTAAGCCTGCTATGTATTGACATCTTGCAGTGCTTTTTTTTAAATTATTTTTTTGCATGTGTGCCATGCGCTAAATCATTACAAATAGTGCTCTGTTGATGCCTGTGTCCTAGGAAACCTGGTCTCTGGCTTTGGATAATGGAGTACGCTAGGGAAAAGATAACTGGGGAGTCTTGAAATGGTTATTATTTGTTCCAGGAGTTTTATTTTTGTTCATTCTTGTGCCTCTTGAAATGACTGCTATATTGTCAGCTCTTTCATGTTGTTTCCACTTCTGTAAAATTTGATACCACAGAAATTAATGTTACATTATCTATAATGTTTAAGCTGCCTTATGTTATGAAAGTGAGAAGTCCCACAGCAGCCTTAACTCTGCCCCCAGAAGAGAAAGCACATCAAGTGAGTGTCTTAAGTTACAACATTATGTAGTGCCAGGCACTAGGATGTACTGTTTGGCAAATATTTAGGTTTCAAATCTGGTCCAACTCCACAGCAGTGTAAAAATATGGTATGCTAATTATGCTAAAAGATCATATTGCACTGGTAAATGGGCATAGGCGTGATTCCCATAATGCTGATCTGTGAATTGCATCATCAAGGAGTACAAAAGAATCCACATCCCTCAGAAAGAGAAGATAAATAGGATATTTCAAACATTTTTCTCGCTTGCATGATAATGTGCGATTTCCTTCCCTTTCCATTATGTTACTGAAATCAGTTTCACAGCAGATTGAACAATTAGTATCCTTTCTCTAATGGAGGTCTAGGAATTACCTCACTTGCTTTACCTTACTGATCAGTGTTAGCTATGAGATTTCAGATTACAGTAAACTAATTCAGGGATTTTCTTTTCCCTGCCCATGACAGGGAGGTTGGATTAAGTGATCTCTAAGGTCCCTTCCAGCCCAGGCCATTCTGTGGTTCCATGATTCTGTGATTTCTGCTGAGAAGACAGGACTTTGTCATGCTGGGCAGAATGGGAAACATGATTTTTACTTCCTTTGAAGCATACTTATGCTTTTAGAAAGCTTTCCATACTTGAATTTCTAGTATCTTAACATCATTGTTATATTTATATATATATA
>NW_009698082.1:0-200 GCF_000703405.1 Apaloderma vittatum | reverse complement strand
GGGGGGAGGCCGCAGGGTGGTGGCTGGGGCGAGCCCTGGGACCACCAGGGTGGATGCTGCTGCAGGCACCTGTGACCCAGACCCAGGAGGGACGGTCTTGCTGCTGCTCGCATGGGCAGGAAGGACAAGACCCAGACATGCTCATCCAAGGACCTGTCCTGTATTGAAGGGTCACAGCCCCAGGGCAGGGCTGAGCTGCT
>NW_009698081.1:402-883 GCF_000703405.1 Apaloderma vittatum | reverse complement strand
TCTGCTCCTAAAACTTTTGTGTTTCTTAACTACTGTAAATCAGCTACTTTAACTACTGTAAATAGACACATTCCCTTACTTGGTTTTGTTTCAGAACAATAACCAGTATAAGGAAAGGGAGAGCTGTTTCTAAACTCTCTTCCAAATAATGGAGGTGTTGAGAACCATGAAGCTTGCTCAGGGTGCAAACCATGATCTGCCCCATCTATCCAAAACTTCATAGCTCTTTGTCTGGTGTTCATGACAATGTCTATATTTCATGGCAAGGAGCTTATTTTATGCTAGCCTCAAAACACAACAGTTAACACTAGTATTGATTTTTGAAAGAATCAAAAAAAATTCATAGGCTGATCCTCCCAGCATTCTTTGATACCACGGTAGGAAAATTACAGGGGAAACCTGCAGACTACAAGCTTTTGTTGCAGGTCCAGAGGTCTAATGCCTTTGCAACGTCTAGCACAGAATCTGTCTGTGAATGGGA
>NW_009698081.1:0-358 GCF_000703405.1 Apaloderma vittatum | reverse complement strand
GCTTGGGTCTCATGAATTCCAGGAAGGAAACAGTGTAAAGTAACATTCCCAAAGGAATGAAATGACTGTCACCAAAATTCACAAGTGGTTTTCCATTTAAGAGTTTGGGTGGGAGTTGTAGGCCATGAAGCATGAACATAACTGATTAGGTAAGATGGTCTCTGCAAAGTCTGGTTAAAATGGCAGTTAAAACTTGAGGAAACAGTCCCTCTCTCCCATTCATCCATGGTGATTAATGGTTGCACAACAGCACTTTAAGAGGGAAGACTACAAAGTCAGGTAGAGAAAAATTTTCTGGACCTCAGGTAGTTATTATCTAAGGAGAAGAAAGAAAAGATAGTTTGTTGGGATGGGGAAA
>NW_009698080.1:0-8092 GCF_000703405.1 Apaloderma vittatum | reverse complement strand
AGCTCCCCCTCTGCTGCCACCAAAATCCGGCTGAGCCAACACCTCCAAGATGGAGGATATCCATGATGCAAAGAAGAAACCAAACACAGTCTTCCTCTCCCTTTCTGTCATCTTTTGGATTTGTACTTGGGCTGGACCACAAATAAATGGGGTCAGGAATGTGATCTCAGCATCTTAGATAGCCAGTAAATGTTTACTGGTGTTGGAGGAGCTGACCCACCCAGTACCTGTGGAGTAGAGCCTCAGGGTTGCTCTCTGGCTGATGTCCCTGTATCAGTCTGCAGCGAGTGCTCCTGGGAGGCTGGAGCTGGATTAATGGCTTCAGGTCGGGAGAGAGGAACCAGGAACTTCTCCAGCTCTGGATTTCCATCTGTGAAGAGGCTAGCCAAGAGGTGGCAGCAAGACTCAGAAGCCAGCCTGGAAACTGCCAGGGAGGCAGTGGGCAGTTTAAGCAGCCCTTGGCCGAGCTTAGTTCTTTCAGGTTGAGTCTCCTGTAATTTTTTTCTTACTGCCTTGCTCCTGGTCAGCAGAAGCATGTGCCTTACAGAGAGCAATAAGCAGAGGACACAGTGGTAAGTGTGTCTAAGCCTTCCTAGGATAAAATTTACACGGTGGTGTGCTTAAAAGAGGAAGTCGGCAAGAAACCTAAGAAAAGGAATGTTTGCACCAGGGATGGAGAACGCAAGAAACACAGTGCTCTGAAACACCTCTCCTGAAAAGGAAAGGTGTACTGTATTATTTTACCAACAGGCCAGTGACCTGGGCACTCATGTCACACCATGATGTGCCTATTTTCCAGCTCAAGCCATCAGCTCTCAGCTGCTTTACCGATGTGAAATTGAGAATGCGATTCTCCAAGACGTGCACCTCTCAGTGATCAGATTAGCAGATTTCCACGGTGGTGGAGGGGCTAGTGAAAGAAATCCGTGGTGGCTGTTGAACCAAAAGGCAGCTGCAGGAGGAGGATTATACTTGAGTGCCACTGTCATATTCCTCCCCGTTGAGACGCTGCTTTGCTAAGTCACTCTTTGTGCCATTATTTGTCTCAGCAGAGGGCTGGTGTAGTCGTCATTGGAAGCTATTAATAGCCTTGAGTTTCTGGGGAAAAAACCGTAGGGCTTGTATGCAAGTAGGCTTGTTTTGTTTGTGTTGTAGTCCTTTTTTTGGAGGAAAATTCAGGAATGAAAGAATAAAGAAAGGGGTTTAGCTCTTGATGCATTTTTGAGGTGAAGTTCTGTTTCCTGGCCTCTTCATTTGGGGGTTGGAACTAGATGATCTTTAAGGTCCCTTCCAACCTAAACCATTCTATGATTCCATGGTTTCCAAGGATGTGTTGCTTTTCTTGCTTGCTGAATTACGGTAAAAAAAAGTGTAAAAAGAAGGTATCCTCTAAATATGCACTAGCAGAGGACACCCTGTAGTAAATTCTTGGCCTTACAGGCCTCAGAGCCCGATGATGATGGTCGCAGTGCCCAACTCAGGAGCACTGTTGCACCGCAGCCAATTCCGATGGATGCACTCAGGGCAGGAATTCAGTGATGAACTCACCTGCAGCATTACAGCAGCACTCCTGGCTTCAGGCAGATCAACACAGAATGAGTCTCTGAGTATTCAAGGTTTTTACAGAAAATATGCAAAATTCATATTGGAATTAGAAACTTCCCGGAATGATTTTCGATGAGGAAGCACGGTTAGTGTATTGCAGGCATGTGTGCTCCCAGAGAATGGGTTTTAAAGCATAGAATGCTCTGAAACGCAGTGAATTTGCTTATAAGGGAGAACATATTACAACTGAAGAGTCTCATCTCTACAGTAACCCAGTTTCAGCTTTCATTTCCTGGGCTAAAATGAGAGAGAAACGGGTCTTTTGTTCTACTTTGGATTTCTGCAATAACTGTTACGGAGGGGTTACTGCCTCTCTGCCTCCCTCCCTCAGGGCCTGCACTTATCTTTGCTTCCTCCCTTTGTCAGAGCTCCTGGTGTTGGGTTTATGTTCTGTACCTCCTGGCCAAGGTGTTGGGTTTATGTTCTGTACCTCCTGACTGAGGTTTATGCTCTAGCAGAGCAATTAAAGTCCCAGGGCACTTGACAAAGCACAATGCAGCTTCACATCACATGAGCTGCAGTGATCAGTCTTCTGCCCCTCAGGAGGCAAAAGAGGAGGAGGGATAGGACCAGCTGGTTTTGTGAATCATATCTACATCAGAAGAATTAGTTAAGGATGACAACAAAAACTTTATTTGAAAAAATTATTATGTATTGAAAATATACAATAGTATCATCAGCCTCCTTTACCCCTCCCCAAGCATAGGTTAACCCACAAGCAGATCACAGCAACCAGATTTAACAGTACTGGTCTCCTTTGTTACTCCCTCTCAATGCCTAAATTCTGTCATCAGCGAGAAAACAACAAACAAAAGGCCCACTTTTTTTTCTGACTCAGTAGGTATTTAACAAATCCCAGTCCTCCACAGTGAGGCACAGATGCTTCTGTTTGGAAGTCCTTTCTCTCTCGTGTTCAGCCAACGCTCTTTTTTTACTGTTCTTTAAGTCATGGCTTCCTGCAACCTCCTTTTTCAAAGGGAAATGACAATTTTGAACTTTTTCCTTATAAAACTGCAAGCTTTCACATGCTTTTGTTTCTGCCTCCACTAGCTTGCATTTGACTACCTCCTGTATTCTGTGTGTCTTGCCATCTACAGGGAGGGAAAAAAAAATCAAGTTTAGATTTCAGGTAAAACAGAATTATGCTGTAAAATGTGTACTTGTGTTGCAAATTTTCTTGGCCAAGACAACCTGGAATACTGACTGCCTTGCTGAAACGTGCGTAGGGAAAAAATGATCATTCATATTTTTGACTCAAAAGTTTAAGGAAAAAACTCAGTTGTTACATGTAGCCTTAAGCATGCTGCCACACTGTACTTTGACTTATCTGGAAAAACTCAAACGCATTGTAATACAGTTACACAAATGGCTGAAATTGCACATCTGAGATGTTATTTGTACTTGTTATTTGTATTTGTTATTTATAGATAAGAAAACAAACTAGTTGGTCTCTGTCCCTTACGTACAGAAGTGCAGAGCTGCTGTTCTCAAGTTGTCTTGTGGCTTGATGGTCTCCATAACTGCCTGCTCCCACTGCAGAATGGTCTGAAATAACATGTGAAGAAGTTAAAACGTATCTTGTCACATTTTCAGAAATACCATTAGAAATGACACCACCTCTTAATTCTTTCCTATTTGGTGATTTCATACTCCATAAGGACAATTTCTAGAGAGTGAAACAGACATAAAGCCCCGTACCTGTTCTGCCCATCCCTCTGTTTTGCAGTTACTGTGATCAAATTCTTTCAGAGGCACTTTGGAGTGAACCAGGCCTATTTGCGTTTGGATCCGCTTAATGACAGCGCTCACGTCCTAGTGAAAAGGGACATAAAGTAGTCAGAGGGGAAGAACATTTGATTCCACTTGTCCGCTACACTTGACAGATGCTTTTTTTTTTTTTCCCCTACCTTGAGACCTGTCCCAGAAATGTCCAAACAATTCAGTTTCTTGAAAGAAAGAAGGTATCCAATTCCCACATCTGTGATTTTAGGGTTACCTGTAAAGCCAAGTAAAGTTGAGTTGCAAGATGGGGAGAAAGATGATCAGAATACTGTTTGTCCCAAAAGCTAACATTGAAACAAGGGGGTTTGGGCCTTTTTTTGTAGTATGCTTCATGTTTTGAAAGTGAGTCAAAACTGACTTTTTCCCCTCTAATGATCAAAATAGAAGTATTTGCAATATCAGTTCTCAAACTATTAAAAATATTTACGTAAGTAGCAAGTGGCTGAGATTACAGGTATGACCTGTGCCTTCTGGCAAATTGTTGGTGACATTTGGTGTTGAGTACTTGGCTCATGGAAATCACCAAATTATCTTCCTTCAATATTAAGGAAGATAAATTCTTTATCAGAAAGGATATAGGTTACTTCTAATATTCAACCATGAAGTACTTACAAGACAAGTCTAACACCAGAAGATTCTCAAGTCCCTTTTTCAATACTCGTACTGGAGCTGTCATTCTGCGAAGGCCAGCATCAGATAAAGAATTGTCTTTCAGGAGAAGCTGCTTTACGCTGTGAGGAGAGAGATTTAAACACATAGTTTATAGTCATTATTTTAGTTTTGCAGAATGTCCTAAAACTCTGTGTCAGAAAGCTGGGGTCTTCCTTTGGCAACCCTTCAATCTATTTTGTTAATGTGATCAAAAAGTAGCAAGAAAGAAGATGGTGAGCAGGACTAAAATACCTTTATATTGCCTCTGCTAGCTCGACAGAAGCATTTAATTTGACCAGCAACAAACTATTCCCAGTAACAAACTGATCCTAGAGCAAAAGCATTTGCTAACAGACACAATAAGGTTCTTTGTACGGTGAAGTTCTTTAAATCAAGGCTGCGAATCTCAAATCCACTCAGAAAAGAGAAAAATGCTTGGCAAAGAGGGAGAGGACAGATCTAGTAAGAGATAATGCAATGATTTTAAGTAAACAGTGAGTTATTATAACATAGATGAACAAAACTTGGGGAAAAACGTAACACTAAAACGTTCTCCAGAGCACTTCAATAACCTTGATGCAAAAGGCACTGAAATCTTACAGTGACGTAATATCCTCTAATTAACAGTCATCCTGCCTGTTGAGTTCCAATTTTTTACTTTTTCATCTTTAGTATCAAACAAAATTGCAATTATTTTTTAAAATGTTAATTAACTAAATAGTCAACCTACTGCTTGCAGAAATCTTCATCTGGAGCACTGTTTTGGTTAAAAAAGTGGCTTATAAGTCTCCTTCTTAAAAAATGAAATGAAAGTGTAAAATTCTAAATGCTTAAGATGCAGTTTTTACTTGCCTAGTGGAAATTATAAAAAGACGATGTAAAAAACAGGAGACAATAAATTATCTTGCACATTTGTAGGGTCTTTTACAATTCAGTATGTGCTTTGTGTACACTAAATTCTGTATTTTGTTTACCTCAAGAATGGGTTTCATGAACAACCAAAATCTTGAAATTTACTCACTGCTGCCTATGGAACTTCCCTTTAAAGTCACAGCCTGATTCTTTGAACTGCTTAGTGACAAGAAAAGAAAGTGTCACTTTTAACTACTTGTCAAGAAATCGGTACCTAGACAGAGCCTCTTTAGTGAGGTGTTCCAGCAGTTCATGTTCATCTCCAAGTTTACAGCAGGAAAGATCCAAACACGTCAGCTCCCGGAAAGACTTAATTTCTTCTAGCTTTTCAGAGATAACCAGGTATCTGCAAAGAGAAGAACAAAAAGAAAAAAGCTATCTGTGGTCACGCATATAAGGGGACACCTGTATCCTCAAGCATCACAAGCATAATGCAGTTGTTTCTCAGACAACTATCATGGGTTTCCTTTGATTCAAAATATTGGACTAACAATTAAGACCTCAACTCACAAACATCACACTTAGGGATTTTCTTTACAGGTTGTTACTGTATTATTTCAGAATAATGCAAAATATATGTTCCAGTTTACTGTAAATCAACTTCACAAAGTGCTCTTCCTCAGTTATGTAGGAAGTCTGTAGACCAACCCACGTTCATCCAGGTTTACAATTTACTTCAAATGTATCAGGATAGCTTGTCAAATGGCAAAATTTTACTTTTTATATACATAAAGTACTTCACAGAGATAAAAGCCCTACAGAACGCGTGCAGGACTCAGACTGGAGCTGTGACTATACCGCAGGCAGCAGTTACTCAGCGCGTTATTTTTTTAGCTGTGCTGGTTCCCTGATCTGATTCACTCCACAGCCATGCAAACATCTGTGCTGGAACTATTCAGTAGGAGGTTTAGAGACGGGAACAAACCACTGAAGAATGGCAAGCACGAGTATGCAGTAATAAGCACATCGCAGTCACCACCTCACTGGTCTCCCTTGCATTTACTTCTTACTGTCCCCGTGGCAAGCCAAGCCCCAAATTCAGTAATCTTGCCTGAATTTACCTTATATTCGCCATGGCAGGATAAACCCCGAGGCCAGCATCTTCACTGCCAAGATAAGGGGTGCTTACTAATTCGTGCCCTCAAGGAATACCTCTTTGGCCATGCTTAAATAAGGGGGCCACAATATCCTCCCACGGCAAGTATACTGATCAAACTACCCCACCAAATCCCTTTGCCATGCAGTCCTGCAATACAGAAGACAGTATGTACAGTCAGAGAGCAAGCCAACTCCTGAGAGGTACTACTAGCTCAGGGGTGTTGTGAAGAGAAGAGTGGGCTCTTTGAGAAATAACATTCATCAGAAAATGTCTTAACATCTTACTTCCTGGATTTCAAAGACTTGATACTTAACTCAGCTTTCCATAATGGCAAAAGATGCCAGAGGTAACTTCATTTCAGAATTAAGCCCATAAAAAGTATCTGTACTAGAGATAAAAAAGGAGTAGGTTTAAAGGATTAAACAAAGGATAATTGACCTCTGCTCAAACATTCCTACTGTGCTCAGAACACCCTTGGCACTTCAGATGAATATGCCCGTACTTTGATTTTAAACTGGGTAAACCATCCCTTTTTCAAGTGTACAGATGAAAGACAGACTGGGTATATTACTGGGAAAGACTTCAGTAGGAGCAAGGCTTTAAAACCATAATCCAGTTTTAAGCTTGGTATGGCTTTTAGTTAAAGACAACGTGGACATTGAGAAGATGGAAAAAACGGTGCTGGACTCTAATCAGAACCTCATTAAAGCATTTTCAATGTGGGGATGGAACCACACTAAACTGAGGTAAAACCTGCCTGACTTTAAAGCCTGTAACTTACCTACAAGCCTTTATCTTCTTCTGAGCCCCCAAAATAAAATGAGATAGCAAGCTTATAGTAAATAAACCCAGACAGTTTGCAAGGATGTATTTTATCTGTACAGTCAGGTAAGTATGTTGAAATGCTTATAAAGAGCCACTACAGAAACATTCCATGAAGTACCCAAGAAGGCATTAAACACACAGATTGTTATGAAAGTGCCGATTATTACTGTTAAAAAATAGTTGTAGGTTTAATCCTTCACATAAAATACCCTTCTCGTTAACACGGATGTAATCTGTTACCTGTATTATGATTTGTAGCTTCAAATGAAGCCAGCAGCTGCACTGGCAGAAAAGGAATGGGACAAAAGGAAGCAGGCAGTAGAGTGAGATAAGGCTCAGATAACTTCATTAAAATTAGATGGTGTCGTAAGCCCAAGAGGCTAATTTTTTGAAATTATTTTTGAGAGAAAATGATTTAAGGGAAATTTTGAGCATCCTAGCAAAAACGCATTAGCAGTGGATGGCATTTGCTACTGAACACACTTACCTATTCCGCAAGCATAATGAACACAGCACCAAATTGCCATATGCTTCAGTAAACTTCTGTAGAGCTCTCAGTCCTGTTACTGGTTCTGTGAACTTCTGTCTTGCTTCTGCAGCTGAAAAGAGCTTTTCAGCAATCTGCTCTGGGAAACCAATCAACGAGTCAATGTGATCGACATTGTCAGAAATGTAACCCAGCACTAGGCTGAAGAGAGACTTGGCCGAGTACCGGAGATTGCCCTCCTTGGTGTACGTGAAGATGAAATGATCAGTCCTCTGCCTCCTTGCCCTATCGTCCTCCCTGTTCATACAAAGCTCCACTGAAAATCCTCTGGAAAACAGCCTAAAAGGTCTTGTTTCGGCAGTGACATTCCGTACGCCGCCTGCACCCTGATTTACCACGTGCAGCTTCCCATTTTCACGCACATATATTGGCCCAGTATCCCAGTCGCTTTCTGAGTGGAGACAGTAAGACATTCCCCTCGTCCAGCTCTGCAAAAACAAACCGCAGACAGGTAAAGAATAGCCACAGAGGGAAACCCTGCTCCGGAAAGACCCCAAAGGCCGGCAGCTCTCCCTCGATGCCCCGAGTGCTGGCGGTCACGTAACCCTGCAGCGGGAGGAAGGCCAGGCTGGGTGGAACAGGGCTGTGCCTGCCCTCAAACCACCGGCACCGCTCACACTGGGGCTGAACCCGGGGCTGGCGGAGAGCCTGTGCTCTGGCAGGGCCCCTCA
>NW_009698079.1:2042-3232 GCF_000703405.1 Apaloderma vittatum | reverse complement strand
AACGAAGACCTGGGGACGCCGGTTCTCTCCCGGCGCATCCCGGGATCCCTCATCCCTCCGCGGGGCTGCGCTCCGCTCCCAGCTGAAACGTCCCTGGAGAGACCCGCTGCCCCCAGGTACGGAGGGGTCGCTTGTTTCTGCCACCGACAGCCTGATTTACAGCAAATTCTTTTCTCAACACCCTCACAAGCCGCAACAAAACACCGGGGCGGGGAGCCGGCTGGTTGCTCTTTCTCATCCTCTCCCCCTGTTAAGGAGCGCTTTTTGGAGAAAGTTCAGGTGCAAAGCAAAGCATCTTTCTACCTGCAGGTTATTTTACGTTGAACGACACTTGCTGACATAATTTAAAAAACTATCTTCTTAGGCAAATTTCATACCACACAGGCAAATAAACCCGAAAACATAAGAGCTGAAATAGAAATCATGCTGAAAACATTAAATCGTTGATGCTGTAAGTAAATTCCCTGACCACCTGGTAGGCTATAAATCCAAATGTATAGCTAATAGGCTTCTTTGATTTACACCGCCCTTTCGACTAATTAAAAATAATTGTGAGATCCCTTGAAAACGGCCCCCACACACTCATAGGTCTATTGCTCCTGCTAAAAGTAAAACATCCATCAAATATATTTAGAATGTCCTTTCTCCATCAATAAATAAATAAATAACCCCCCAACACCACAACCCTTACAGACAGATGAAAAATAAATAGCCTTTATAAACTTGGGATACTGAAGTTTCTTCACTATTTATTACTTCACCTTTTCCTTGAGTTACAGCCCTCTGTGCCTCTCAGAGATCACCTTGGCCAACAGTGGTTGATCTTCTCAGGAATCGGTTCCGCAACTATGTTCTATCCTTAAGAAAAAGATTTTTTTTAAAAAAAAGTGAAATAAATCAAAAAAGTAATACTTTTCAAAAGAAATCCAACCCTATGGAGTTTTTAATCTGCATGCAGCAGATTAGTGCTAAATAAAGGGTGTTAAAAGCAGGTGCATTTCGCCCTTGCTGCTCTTTTTATTATGAAGAACAGAAGCTTCTCCTACTATATATAGTGAGGGAGACCCTTCTCTATTGCTTTTATTGAAAAGACCAAACTTGTGACATCACTAACCACCTTCCTATGGCTGCGTTTGCCTCATCTCTGCCTCAGTGGGCTTGGGAAAAAAAAAAAAAGATAGAGAGAAAAA
>NW_009698079.1:300-1681 GCF_000703405.1 Apaloderma vittatum | reverse complement strand
GACCAGACGCCACCTGCAGCATCTCCCCTCGCCGGTCCCTGCCAGCTCCTCCGGGTGTCCCCTGGCCTCGTGGTGGGGGGATGAGAGGATGAGGCTGGACGAGAGGAAGCACCGGAGGAGTGATACTTTGGCACACCTGTGCCAAAGCATTGCTCCACGCATGAGGCACCTCCGGTGACCCAAACCGCTGTGTTTGCCTTTCTGGTCAAAAGTTCCCTGCCGCGACAAGGCAAACGTTATCATTTTAAGTTTTCTGTCTCCCCTTTCTCCCCTTTTCCCGCCTCCAAGACAATGAGATTTTGGAGGGATGCCGTGCTTGGCTTCTACTTCTTTTTTCCATACGTGTAAACAGGCATAAATCAGCTTTCCTACGAGGAAGTTGACCTGGGAGCTTGGCTAGGAAGATGAGTCCCTGTTCCAGGTTTGGCACGTAATTCCCGAGCAGGGATCAGGGCCAGAGGCTGCGGGCTGGTGGGTGACCGAGCTCCCCACAAAAGCCACTCAAGAGCGAAACTTCTCCTGAAAAAAAAGCCGACAAGACGTGGGACAGGTTCAGTTAACTGGGAAGGAGGTGCCACTGCAGCCGCAGAGAGACAGAAGGAAATAATGAGTAACCCCCCACCCAGTGCTCTGGGACAGGCTAAATCCTCAGCTCTGCAAACTTCCCACCCTTCACCTTTGTGAAGTTCCGCCTCTCCCTCCTCCCTCTTGTTTTATGCACAATAAAACATTTTCGTCATTTCCCCTCCCGGGTTTCTATAACCTCAGTTGCACTCGTCGAGGGCTTCGGTTCAGACGGGGAGTTCAACCTCCCCAGTCTTCTCGGTGCGGAAAAAAATGGTGTTCAGCAAAAAAAACAGAGGCGTGCTGACTGGGAGTCTGGCGAGGAAGGGAAGGGAGCGGCAGAGCAGCGATTGCTGGACTCGTCCCCCGAGGACCCGGTATCCCCTGAAACTTGCACAGCCCCTGCGACCTCGCAAGGCTCAAAGCCAGCGAGCACAGATCTCTGCAGGCGAGGTGCGAAGTCCCGCAGCTTTTTTTCAGGGCTCCCAGGGTAGTCTTGAGGGCAAAGCTGTTACACGGCGAAGAGCAAACGCGATCGCTTGCGGATTTAGGCAGGCTTTCTAGAACTTATTAATTCCCGCACGCAACCTAGCCCCGGTGCGCTCTGTTGTCCCTTGTTCTCGTAAAGGTTGCCTTCCTCCCTTCTGACTGTCTCGTGGCTGTCAGGGATGAGAAACTCCTCAGTCCCCGTCTGACGTGGTATAATCTTCTAATTGGGTGAAAAGATTGCTTGGGGAGAAAGAGAAAACCGGTTTTTTATTTCCTCCGCATCAGCAAGACCCAGACGTTTCGTGGCACTCCATCTGCGCACAATAAT
>NW_009698079.1:0-236 GCF_000703405.1 Apaloderma vittatum | reverse complement strand
GCCCTGCCTCTCTCACCCGAGAGGCAGCCGGAGCTCCCCAAGTTCAGCTATTGACACAATGCGCGGTTTATTTAGACAATATGCATCTAATTTAACGCGCTCGAGAAAGGGAGGGGGAAAAAAAAAAAAGCGCGAGAGAGCTGTGTGGGACTGCAGAGGGTTTTTCCAAATCTTCCGTCTGGTTCCTAGAATCCAGTAGACACCGAAAGGAATAATTTTCGAATTTGAGGGCAAAG
>NW_009698078.1:0-12375 GCF_000703405.1 Apaloderma vittatum | reverse complement strand
TCATTAAAGCTGTTCTAGTTTTCTTTTTTCTTCTCTAACCCGTAAGCCTCTCTGCTTCATTCCCTTTTCCTTCTCCTTTGAGGGGGCGGGAAGAGGGGATTAGAGAGCGTCTGTCCACGTTAGTGGCCAGCCCAGCCCCAACCCTCTACAGCAACCTAAGTACAGGTATCACTACAGTGTCCCATTACATTTTGTCTTCACACTTTTTTTTTTTTTGAAGACTTGACAGAAGTCAAGATAGAATAAGTAGTTACATGAACTAATAAATTCCAGTGTCTTCAAACTCGATTGACCAGATCTGATATACAAGAATACCTATCCTCCAGCTGAAGTTACTCCCATCCAGTTGCGTTAATCACACAGCTTCTCTGGAGGCACACAACATCCTTGTGAATGCTGCAGCTCTTAGCACTGCTGGAACTCAATCTCACCCACCCAGCAGCCTGCTTTTACAAAGCCTGATGGACTCTAGAGGCATGTAAGGGGGTAGAACAAAAGTCATCAAATTACAGGTATTTAGGAGGTTGGGGAGAAGGGAGAAGTGTTAGAGAGGAGAAAAGCAAACAGGCAGGCACACACACACACACAGAGCATAACCACACAAGCTGGTTTCCATAAAAAATCCAAAAACTTTGAGAGCAACCTTGCCTCAAACATGTTATCAGAAATCTAGGATACAGCAACTGCAATCTCAGCAGTGACGGTCACACAGCACAGACACTTGAGCTCACTCTGAGCTAGAGAACGCTATCCACACATTCGCTAGAACTACATGAAAACTTAAATGGAAAAACTGCAGGAATGACGATGTGAGGCACGTCACAGACTCTCACAGGGCACAGAGTCAGCAGAGACCCTGCTGAAGTACAGCCAGGCAGTACTTCACATGCAACTTTTAAACACAATTCTTCCTGAACACAACTTGAGATTCTACAGTAGATATCAATTCAGATTTAAAGGAATACTTCAAAATAAAATTTAATGACACTAGATTTCTACACATTTCACTCTGTCGCTTTGTGAGCAGTCCATTTCATTCTTTCTGCAGTTTTGTAGACCTTTTCATTCTCTTTCACCACAGGTCAAGATGTGCAGGAATTCACCAAGATAAGGATGTCTGGCAGGCAATTAAAATCCAAAGCAATCTGCTCCAACATTACTTTCATTGGCAGCATGCCAGCTACTGTGTTGGCACTAGTGATCTTCTGACCTTGGACCAAAACCGCTGGACTGACTCCAGAACCAGGACAGCCAGGTCAGCACAACGCCATCCCCACGCTGGGTACGCCCCACGGGAGAGGGCAGCCGGTTAGCTCACACGCAGCGTTAAGCTACGGACGCAAGCTACAAACTCAGGACAGTGCTGCATCGTGCCACGTACGCACTGTGGGCTGAGGCTATAATAATAAATACACTAAGGCCAGGGCACAGACACCTATGTGCGGGAGATCCCATGAGGCTATGGATGGGTTCCCAACACACAGCTGGGGTTTGAGCTCTCTTCAAGCAGAAATTGGCTGCAGACAAGTGAGAACGTAGCCACTAGATCCCTCAGAGCTCTCTCCAGAGCCTTGAGCACACCTTCACAGATAGTTAACAATAAATTCGTCCATAGTACGATGAAATCTAAAGTTTTTGCTCTGAACACTACTACAGATTTCTCATGTGTGTGTTACAGCAACTTGCCCAAGGGCACATGCATTTCCTTATTTCACCAAGTCAATGAGGTAAACTAATGAATGAATACAAGGCACTGATACTACAGTAATGTCACATCAAAATGCAATCTCATTAGTACCCATAAGTGAGTAAAGTCAAGTGCCCTCAACGCAGAGCATTACAATTACCATGTAACTATGCTGCACCACATTAGCTAGGGGGATGACTCTGTATTTTACCTAAGATGTCAGATTAGGGCCTTTCCAGTCCATGACAGGACAGACAAAAGTATAAAATACCTACTGTCAGTGTTGTAATGTTCTCCTCCCCACCCCCCCCCGTTTTCAATTTTAAATCAAAGTATTGTCTAAAACCAAGATGGAGGTATAAGGAAATCAAACTTCGGTAATTGTTTTTACCACCAGTAGAAATAGTCTACAGAACCCTCCCCACACATACCCCTTCTTTTCCAGCAGCTTTTCAGATGTAGAAAAACAGCAGATGACATCACATCAACTTCACCAGAAGCAGCCTGCTCCTCACATGTAGTCATGAGATTGGGACAACTGTTTTTTGTTCACAAGAGAGTACTCTCAAAGCTGTTTATTGCTGCTATAATGGTCCCTCCCCCTGCAGCCAGGTCTCCGACCAGCCAGTGTCACAGAGAGGAGGTGCCCGAGACCCGATGATCTGTTCCCAAGGGACAGCTACAGCTCAAAGGGCACACTGTAAGCCCTTCTCAGTTACTTTGCTTCTCAGGAAGAGTCAAGTAACTTTTCAGTACAACTACTCAACAAGATAATGACACCAATCCAATTTCACAAGTGGTTTTATTGATATTGCATATGTTCCCCTTAATGAAATTCAGCACTAATTAACATGGTTATAAACTGAACAGCGGTGGCACTTCAGTAGTATCCAAAGTCCTTGGTTTGAAATTCTGAGCACAGGAATAGTAATATAATACATTGTCTCTCAACCTAAGGTACCCATATTCAAGTGCCTATAACCTACCTGAGGTTTCCATACACTTCAAGAGATTCTGGCATGTCAGCCAAGTACTAAGGTGATAACAAAGAAGCGTTACAGCAAACAAGACAGCTACCGCTATTAACATTTTTAAGTCAGAAACTCAGCGAAAACAGAACGGCCATTAAACACTAATAAAAGATTCAAAAAACAAAAAAAAACAGCAACTTTAGACAGATGATTTTTCTACCCGGCGAAATTGCTTTGAACCTTTAACATGGAAAGATTTTTGTACCTCCTTTATCAGCACAATAGTGTAATGCAGAAACCAACCACTATTTAAGGGTATTTTGCATTATACGATGCATACAATTACTTCATTTTTAAAAGTACTATTAAACACTAACATTAAAAGACTGTACCTGCAAGCACATAACACCCACACACTGTCGCAGAGCCAAGAGTTTTTACTGCCACCAGTAAAATGTTACTGAAATAGAGCAGCACTGTTCCACAAGCCCTTTTCTTTCCCCATGTTAAAAACTGAGTAGGAAAGACCACACAACCAGGTACACTGTCCATGCTGTCATCATGTAAGTTGTCCGTTACAAGCAACGCAGTTCTAATTTGTAGCTAAGTTTCAAGGAAGAGTTAATTCTAGACATGTTTTCTGACAATATCTGAAAAATAATAATAAAAAAAGAAGTCATTCTGGAGGAAAAGTGGGTTTCAAATTTGAGGAACTAGGCAGTTTTAAGCATTTAGCTTCATATTTTTATAAAGCTGCTGATTATTCTCCCACTTCTCTTCAAATAGTTCTTCAACTCTTCTCTCACCTTTAAAGCTAGAAAAATCACAGACGTATTGGGACCTTTCTTTTCTAAATTATAGCACTCAAGAAAAAGTAGATAAGAGAGAAACAGAAGATACGAGTCACTTGTTCATACAGTTTCAGCTACGATATTTAATCACAATTTTAAAAATTGCTTTTCCAGTACTGTTATCTACCAAAAAGTATCAGTCATGCTTATTCTGAACACTTTAATATCATGCCAAATGCAAGTTCACTGTTCTGCTAGAAATCTTTTAGTCCTCCACAATAGAAAATTCGACAAGTAACTGTAAGGCAAATAACACTAAAAGCATTTACAATTGTTCCTCATTTGCATCCAACTTTTTCTATCTAAATAGTCAGCTATCTAACAATTCTTGTTATTACCCTCTCCAGCTTCCCCTAATGGTGACAACGCTACCTTCCAACATGTCCCAAACAAGTGATCGAAGCGCTACTTCAATTTTAAAACCGTCCCCTAGCTCTCCATTTCATCAGTTATTTCTTCGGGTTTGACACTTGTTAATTCTAATTACCTCTTTCTAAAAAACTAATTAAGGATTTTACCTATAAATTCCTTCAAAGCGTTCCTTAATTTCTCTCCTATCAGTTTGTAAGACCTGTCTTATTTAGTCTCAAATCACTTAATCCCCTTCCTGAAGAAATCTTTCACCTCAAGCTAAACCACACATCATACTTGAGAATATTTGGCAACTACTATAAATGGATTTGGGTTTTTTGGTTTTACACAAAGCGCAGATTTACCAAAAAAAATACTAAACCTCCTCTCCCGCAAAATTTCAGACATTTTCTATCTCTGAGCATTTTCTACTTTTACAAGAGGCAACGCTTACCTCGTATGCAGTTATATTCCATGTTGCCAGCTCTGCATAACTGCTACGTTTTTCTGAACTAAGCTGAATGTTGTCCCTGCCCCAATTTCCAAAAGAGATGTATTTTATCTCTTACTTAAAGTGCACATTCACAACATTTACACTCTTACCCTTGGCAGGCATAAAGTTGTTGACATTTTGAGGCAAGTCATTACACTTAAGATCCAAGAACAAAAAGATACTCCAACCACACAAGAATGGAAAACCTCAGTTCAGCTGCTCAGGTATGTAAGCACTGACTTACATACTAAAAACCTGAGATTTAATGATGCCAGCAACCAGCAGATAATGACTAATTTCTGTTAAAATAACAGCAATGAGTACCCTTTGCAACATTTAATTTCTGCTTATTACCATACCTTTGTTTTACTGGAGACGTGCTTTAAATTACTAGCAAATTTGGAAGTCTTTACTGCATCAACACTACACATACAAGCGATTAAATCTGGAATATACAGCTGGCTGCTGCATGTTCACACCCAATTCTAATGCTGTTGTTTGGAGAGAGAATAATCTCTTGTGTTCTCAAACATTACCTGGCGTATTAACAACCCTTAAAAATTTTCTGGCTGAAAACACAAATATAATAGTATAAGATTACAACTTAAAAAAAAAGAGTGCTGACAATTTTAATACATGACAAAAAACCCCAAACCTATGTAATTGTGCAGATTTTCTGGCCTTGCCTAGAAAGAGAGGCAGTTGTATAGTAAGGCAAGAATTAACTTATGGATCTCAAATTGTTCCGCAGAGTTTATTCCATGATTCAACCAGCAGAGTGCAAGTCTTGCTGGCAGGCAGTTCTCAAGAGGATCGAGACCACTCATCTCCCCACACAGACATGCCCTAAAAACCCACAGAATTTAAAGTCCAAAAAAGGCCTTTTCAATTTCAAAATAATGGCATGCTTTAATATTATAGTAGCATTTCCTTTTGCTTGTATTAACAAGGGCATCCTACCATCTCTGTGCTTGGCAATGCAATAAACAACACTAGATTTGGGACATCAGGGGAACTTCCCGAGTTGTGTCAAGTACACGCTGATGACTACCCTGCAAGATGCTGCAGAAGTCAACAGGAAGGGAAGCTTACTGCCCTCTCCCAAGGCTGCGAAAGAGGGGCAGAAGAATGGAAAGCATGAAGAAAAAAAACACCCAAAGAAAGGGCAAACTCTGCAAATAGCTTTTTTAAAAGCATCTCCCTTCTTTTCTCACTTCTGAATGTTTGCTTTAGTAGAGAAGCTGGGAGAAAGCATCAGGTTTCACTCTCTATTCCAGCTGCTGTATAATCAATACAGTGCAGTCTATTGAACTATTTTATTATGATTCATGTAACAAGCTGTTAAATACATTTGTAAATAAGCAGATCAGTGCCAGTATCATGTCATTCATAAAGATATGTTCTGTTTTCCAGGCATGAGAACATTCTTTCTCATATAACTTTCTTCTGCACAATTATGCAGGCTTTCTCCATGGACTGAAAGCATAAAATCCAATTTTAGTCCTTTGGATTTGAAAAAAAATACAATGGTAGAAATCTCAACTGCATACAGCAGAAGCAGGGAAGGCCCTTTTATTTGGTGAGGTCTAGTATTATCCTCCATTTGACACACAAAGCAATATTCCCAAAACAGTATCAAATGTTCTAGTTTTTAAAACATTTATTTTTAAAAAACAGATTGGTAATTGAGAAAGTGAAGCGGGAAGCCTTGTCCACAAAAACAAAGAGAAGATATCTTTAAACAGTTCAGAGATAAGAGCTGTAAGGACTTTCATGTAAGACATTTAAGCCTCAAGTTTGAGTTTTATCACCCATTGTCTCTTTTTCTGTGGGGTTTTGGTGGGGGTTTTTGGGGGTTTTGTATTTTCTTTTTTTAATATTTAGACAAAGTCATGTCACACTTCAGAAATGTAAAAAAAAATACATTATCATCTGATTTTTGCCACAGTTTCTTCAGCTGGAGCAAACCTGGGCTCTGGCCCTACCAAAATACAAAATGTTGAAGATGTATACATGTCTGCTTTCACAGGCCTCTTGAGGGTTAATTAATAAATATCCCTCCTTTCTTGCGTGCCCACAGATAAAGGAAATGGGGTTTCCTGTTGCAGGTTTGCAACCTGAGAGCCAGCGCTAGGAAGCCACGATAAACTGACACCAGCGATAGTACAGCTGCCCAAGGAAAATACATGAAACGGGCTGGACAACAAAGTAAAACTGTTTCACATTAGTTTAAAAAGGAAAATTGCTATGAGGATGGTCTTGATTTTTTAAAAGTTGTTTAAACCACACAGCATTTCAAGCAGTAGCACTCTTTGAGAAGCCCTTCAGGTATCACCAGCTTGCAGAGCCCAGAGCAGCTTAATGAGGAGTCCAAGTTCCCGCTCCAAGCATCAAGCTTTCTTGGCTTTGTCCTGCCAAGCTTTAGAAGTCTCTGAGGACAGAGATTCACCAGTCACTCTGGGGTGGTCTGTTCAATGCTCAACCACTCTCATAATGGTTTATTTTCATTTTTATAGGCGTTTTGGTGCGCATAAACTAGATTTCTCCTAGGGGAAACTTGGCTAAATATCCCTCCTCAGAAGCTCAGCAAATGTGCCTAACCCTGAACGGTCACAGCGGTCCAAACTGGCAAGCCACATCTGTGTTGGGGACATCCAATTCAGGAGATCAGACTAAATTCTGTCTGAAGCAAAATTACTGTCAGCCTCGGAGATTTGCCACCTCCACCTTAAGCCAAAGATCCACATCTATTCTGCCAACTTATTTGCTAGCCCAGTGACAGAGCCACACACGCATATAGCAATTTTGAAATTAGCTGGAAGATGCACTCTTTGAACCAAAAAGAAAGGAGGGGGGAAAATGTTATAAACGAAGAAATTATAATCTCTCTTGTAAAACACCAATCATCATGGATCTGCACCAAATACTTTATACAATGGCATGAAGCAGTTATGATGTCGAGTGAGCGTAAAGTAAGACCAGAAGTTTATCATAAGCCTCAAAAAAAGAGGCAATACAAAAATACAACTTCAATCATATCAGAAAGTCCCAAGAACAATGTAAAAATGTTCTCGGGGCTATATGCAACTTTGGGTCAAATCAACAAGTGTTTATGTCTTTCAAAATGCTTGTTAACTCTTTAGGAAGAGCTGCCTGGCAGCAGCCAACAAGAAAACCCAAGATACCCATCAGAGCTGCTGATGTGAACAATGGGCATACAGAACGTTCTGCCGCCACAGCAGTCGTTTTACAGATATTATCTGCCACTATTAAAAAAAGTTCTGTATTAATCCTATTTCACACCGCATCAGCATACAAAAAGCCTGTCATTTGAATTCAAAGGTCGAAAGACAATTGATTTAGCTGATGGTGCGCTGTGACTGGAGAAATTCAGCGAGCAGAGGCCTGCTACAAAAGCCGCCCTCAGCATCTCCTGGAAGCCCACCATCCGCTGGGCAGGCTAGAGAGAAAAGATGCTTGGCAATCCCCACCCCCCAAAAAAAGAAAGTATGAAAATTCACAAAATAATATCAGCCAAGCATAGTAAACAGTATCTCATTCTCCCAAGCAGACTCAACAGGCAACTTAGTTCTCTCAGTTAAGGCTCAACTTCGGTCTCATGCTTTCCAGCAGCCTGGAACAAGAGCTTGTTTTCTGAGATTTTTGGCTAGTTGAGGTTTTTAATCCACTATGAGATCATTAATTAGGAAAAATAAGATATATTCCAGGGCTTAACTGAAATGCTTTCACTAACATAAAAGCCCATGTTAATGCACAAGTTCGAAATCAGCAAGTTTCTCTCACAGCTGCAGTACAAACCAGTTTCTCCAAGGTCTAAATGATTATTTTGAGGTTAAAAAAAGTCGTTACCTCAAAAAGGTAAACAAACAGAAACTGAAATAAACAGAAGGTTTTTTTGAGTGCTGAAGATAAACCATAAGGAATTGTGAAGAACAATCCAACTTTAAAACAACTACATGCTATATGCCAGTAGTTTATCTCCATTTTGACAATTTATGAAATAAAACTTGGTCTTCAAAAAGCATTCCCCTAATCTTTAATAACATCCAGAAAGCATTCTTCCCTTTCCATAGGGTCTGAGACCAAGGGCAATAGAGCATTACAACACCAACAAAAAATTCAAAGTGCCTCTTGGACCTAAGCATGAACCACTGTTATCAGTAATGACTCCTCCCTCTGCATTATCTTTTTTAATAACCCACATTCAAAGAAGTTGTTCTACACGGTCGTGTATTTTTGAGGAACTTGGTCTCTCAAAAAAGACATCCATCCACCATACAGGACACAAGAGCTACCACTACTGCTCTGCAGCATCTGACACGAGATCATGTAGCACAGAGATGAAGCCACGATTGATTTTTTGATCCTCCTAATCAAACATGGTTCCGCAAGAGAGGTTCCTCTTAGAGACTTAGACATTTGAAACAACCCTGATGAACACTCACTTAGAGATGCACCAGCTATCAAGATTATGAAAAGTGTTGTGTCGCCACATTCAAATGAAGTGCTCTTTAAAACATGCTTCCACAAAGAAAACAAAGACTTGTAAATGCTTAGTCTCACTTAGCACTTAACATAAGAGACATGTGGTGGAATTCAAATCAAACAATCCACCCTGCAAACTGGTGCCACAGAATTCAAAATTAAAGAGGTTGAGCCAATAACATAGCTTAGCTTTACACATGCAAAAGCATCTAAAAGCACATATCTAAAAGCAATTTATCTGCCGAATCACCTTCAAAAACACAGTTAAATGACCAAGTAACTCCAGTGTCTCTGCAAGCCCTAAAGGTTTCCCAAAGGTCAGAGTCCAAAACTGCTACCAAAGCTGACACCAAAACTGCCACAGACTGCGTTAGTCCTGCACCACCAGCTGCGTAAGGATTAAAAATCGGATTTAGTCAAAAGCAGAAAGTTACTGTCACTCAGCCTCACCCATGGCCATCTTCTGTAGGTTTACAACTGTGCCTTCAGTTAAACATGGCTGGTGAGGCTCCGCTCCCAGAAAACACAGACTGCCTTTCATCGAACAGGGAGTATCTCAACTCTCACAGACCCATAAAATCCCACTTCTTAATAATCTCCAGCTTGAGACTCCTCATTACAACCTTAAACCGAACTCAGTGAAACACAAAGCTCAGACTACTTCAAAGTTGCTCTTTAGAGGGAAAGCCATTAAAGTCTTATCTCCCTGGAAACAAAAAGCACAGAACAATATCTTTTTTCTCCTCACTCACAGAAAGATACTTAACATATGATTAAATTTACATGCCAAATTAACAAAAGTCTCACCTAGAAGATTTTTTTGAACATACACATTTACAGTGATACAAGAAATCAGTAACTGCACTTACTATTTCTGTCATAACTTACTAACAAGTTAAACAAATGGGTTCCAGAATAAATGAATAAAATAAACTAAAAGATGGATAATGAAGTAAACAAAGCAAAGTTATAAAAAGATATTACCAGATAATTAAATTACGTCTTACTGACTTTTAAAATATTTAAATTAAGGAGCTGCTGAGGTATAAAAGGAATCTGCCTGAAGCTAAGAAAGCCAAGTAAACAATAGATCAAAACTGTTTCCCAGCTAGGGTCAATGGCAATAAATTTAAGCTTCTGAAAATGTCAGTATTAGGGAAACCAACTTTTGTGACTGAAATTTCCATGAAGGCAGAAGCTCTGCTTCTTTACCTCAGTAGGGTATCAAGAATTTCTAACTAGTAGCAGTTAAGGATTCCATAGCTTGCAACAACCACCTTACTGAAGGGACTGAATTACTGGTACAGAGAAAACTGTTCCTTTTTCTTCTCTACAACAGACATGCTATGGGGCAAAACAGAGAGAGGAACAGAAAAGAAATTCAGTGGGCCTCAATCCTTTCTCTTACTAGCTTACCTCTAATTTTCCCAACATATTTCCAAAATTATCCACTTCAACTGGAAGAGCATGACTTTACTAAAATTCAAAACAACTAGTAGGAATATTTTATGTTCTTAATTAAGTTTCATTATCCTATCTCAAAAATAAAGAATGTGTTCATAGTAGCAGAACTAACGATTCTAAAATACCTTTTTTGAGACACACATTTACAAAACTGAAAAGACAAAAAGAGCTACACAAGAACAAAATGCTCCCAAAGCAGCAGCAAAATGCTTATAAGCATGACCAAAAAAAAAGTCACCTAAAACCTGGGGGTGGGGAGGACAGGCCACATTTGGTTAAGGTTTTTTAAAATAACATCTATCCAAGAGTTAATCTCAAGCCTTAAAATAACATTTCAAATAAACACGAGAGGGGAAAAAGTTTTTCAAACCTAGAAGGAATTACATGAGTGAAATGACAACCACACATTTTATTATAGAACAAATAGATTATGATTTGTGTCCCCATATTCAGTTTTTATTTCGGACTGCAGCTCCACCCTTTCACAGTTCTGTGTCAGTACCTGTGTCTACACCTGCTAGCCATTTTAGTCAAGCAACTTTTTGCAGCCCTGCTACAGCCAGAGCTCACAGCCCAGCTGCTTCTGACTTCATCATCCAAGAGAGTCTATGAACCACAACTGAAAGCTAAGTATGCCTCTCCCAAGTAGCAATGTTAAAACTAAGCATTTTATTAGCATTGGTAATACCTTCTTAATGCACTGTTGAGCAACTAAGTGCACATCCTTTAATCAACTGGCCATAAATAAACTCTGTTAAAATGGGGAGGAATCTTTGTCCCTAGTTACCTATCAATAAAGAAGAGGCACAGTATTGATGTAAAACACGCAGCCATTAAACTTTTCTTTTTGCCTTTACCTAAACAGGACACACGTGGATTTATAACTAAGGAAAAAAATAAAACTGAAGTTCCCATACCTCTTCTGGATTAATAACTGGTGTGGCATCCGATGGCCCCTAAGGCATAAAAGCCTTGACAGCAAAACAGAACTTCCAGATATCTCTGCGTGATTACAACTGCCACAAACTTCTGCCTTAGTACTTTCACCTGTCCCTCCCACTGCTCCAGCAGAAGGGGAACAGAGGCTACCCAGCAGTTCCTTCCACATAAATAACAATCAAGCTCTCCATCAGAGAAAACACAGATGCTTATTATTCAGTTAGCACTTGCAGTGACAACAGGCAAAAAACGGGGGGGGGGGGGAAACTGTTTTCCCATTAACAAAACTGGTTCACGCCTTAAAGTAACACTTAATTCTCACAGTTAACGAGCAACAACAAAAAAAAAATTCCCAACGAAACCCACAACTCAATCAGAATTCCATCATGAAAGGGCTGCTTTCTAAAGAAAACACCAATCTTGGTTCATCCATACAGAACTGGAACCTAATGAAATCTGACACCTTTACTCTGAAAACAAATTTGCATTGTGCTGCCAACTACAGCTCCACGCTCGCAGCCGCACTTCATTCAGCATGCACTAACGGGCTCCTTAAAGCAGCATCACTAACATTTTTCTGAGGCGACTTCGCAGGCAAATTTTTTTAAAGGCTGTTTTGTAAGCAGTCTTATCCAAAAATATGCCTCGCCATTCTTCTCTGGGTAAAAACGTGCCTCCTCCATCTCAAACACGCAGATGCTGTGGCCAAGGTTACACAAGGAGATCTTCATTAAGTTGAGCAGTTCCCATTTCGTATGGCTGCTTCACCAGGCACGAACGGGTGAACTCCTCATCACCACGCACCGAAGCTGCGCCGCAGTTACTCAGTGCAAATAATAGTTATTTTTAAACACAGCGCGAGAACGTTATCATCGAGACCTCAAAATGGGGGAAGAGCAACCCAACTCAGCGGAGGAAGGTTACCCCCTTCTCTTCCACTCTCCCTCGCTCCTCCACCAACATCTCCTCCCGCCTCCCACTACGAGCCAACTGAAGGCATTCCCCGTTTTCCCACTTTTCCAGGCTACCGGTGAGGAAATCAACCACCCGCACGTATTCTGTTCCCCCACCGCCCCCCTCTCTCTCCGGAGCGGAGCTTTCAGCACATCCCCG
>NW_009698077.1:8731-8947 GCF_000703405.1 Apaloderma vittatum | reverse complement strand
ACCGTGTCTGACCGCCTGTGGGGAGAAGGGGCATGCGTCGTTGCAAAACCACACGGAGAGACCGAGCAGGACTGCAGGTACCTCCTGCTGCTCCAAGTATCCAGCCCCTGTGACCCCGCGGATGGAGCGGGGCGAGGGAGCAATGGGTTTGGGGTCTCTCCCGGGTCTGAGTGACCACCTGCAGCTCATGCACTGCTGCCCACCTCACCTGCTGCC